>NW_020955655.1:571783-741450 GCF_003031625.1 Empidonax traillii | reverse complement strand
CCCGGGACCGGCGGGGCTGCCCGGGCGGGACGGCCGGGAGGAGCGCGGGGGAGGGATGCGGGGATGGAGGTGGTGGAGAGGGGGGGGCGGCCCGGGGGCGGTGGAAGGACAGGACGTGTGTCCTCCCGCCTCGCCGCAACTTCGGGGCTGGCCGCCAGCCCCGGGGGAAAGGGAGGGGGGAACAGGGGACGGGCAGCCCTCCCTCCCGAAACTGGCCCGCCTCCCCTGGCACTGGCGCCGGCCCCAACGCTGGGGAGGGTAGGGGAGAAGAGACCCTCTTCTTTTGCCCCTCTCCTCCTTCTCCAGGAGGGAAAACCTACGGGAAAATGACACAGTCCTCCTCCCCAGGCACTGCCCGTCCCCAGCCCCAAGGAGGGCTGGAGGAGTGTGGTTGGACTCATTCCCTCTCACCAGCATCTTCCACTGCTTTGATGACTGAACTGGTGGTCAGTGGCCAGATGCCCACCCTGGTGCCCCCCAGAAGGTGCAGTGCAGCCCAAGGGTCCCCACCGGTCACAGGGAGGGGGGTTGACACGGAGCAAAGCCCCCGCAGGCAGCAGCATCCTCCAGCTGTCGCCAGGGCCAGTATTAAAGCATCAGCTGATCCCGCAGCACTGGTTTAGAGCAAGCCAGACTGGGGGGTGGGGGTGGGAGGAAGAGGGGGGAGATCCATCAAAGGAAGGGGGGAGACAGGCAGAGGCCCTGCTGGGGTCCCCTTGTCCCTGGCTGGGTTCCCGCTCTGCCCCAAAATGAGCCGGTGGCTGCAGGCAGAGGGACCACAGTTCCAGCAGGAGGTGGCAGGGGTTAGAGCCCAGTCAAGCCTCACCAGGGGGGCAGCTGCTCTGAAACCTCCCTATGTCCTGGCTCAGAGCCACTAAAATGCTGGGCATCACCCTGAGAGCACCTGCCCACTCTGACAGGGCTGGGTGCCAACAGCACCTGTGCCCAGGCACTGCCCTTCTGCCTTCTCCAGGGGCTGATGCCTGGCCTGGGGACAGGACCACCCGTTAAGGGCTGTTGGGTGGCTGCCACCCAACCTGGCCCCTCAGCCACCTGCAACAGCGTCCCTGTGGCCACTGGGCCTGGAAAGGCCATTTCCAGAGAGGTTTCAACCTACCTAAAAACATGCTGTCTGTGGTTTAGGCACGAGCTGCCTGCTGCAGGACCTCCCCTCACCATCCCTGGTCCCTGAGGCAGCCTGGCCTCCTGCTGCCCAGGTGCTGTGGGTGCCCTCGGGGCAGCTCGGGGATGGAAGAGTTTAAAAAAAAAAAAAAAAAAAAAAGAGGAAAGGGGAAAATATATTTAGGGCTATATTTTAATCCCTGTAAAAGTAGCATCCTCTCTCTCTGCAGGAGAGCTCAGCCAAATCTCCTAGGCTGCTGCAGTGCAGGGGCTCGGGGCGATGGGGGATGCAGGATCCTGCACCCCTGTCTTGGATACCTGCTCCCTCAGCCTCAGGCTGCCCACCACTGCCTGGTTGGAGAGGAGATTTACGGGTTGGCAACAGGTCCTCCATGCCGAATGTTCTTCTCCCAGGACAACAAAAGGGCCGATCTTGGGTTTCACATTGAAAAGTGGCAGCGGCTGTGTTTAACCCCTTCTTTTGCCTTTGTGGTCCCGTGGACAGGGCCTAGGGGACCAACTTTCCAGGGACCTGATCCATTGGGGCTGGCACACAAGCACTCAGCTGGTCCCATGCCCATATTGCTCCCCCAGCAGCTCAGGGGCCTCATTTATCCCTGCCAGGATTCCCTGCTCCCCAGGCTGGAGCCCTCAGCAGGTCTTGGCTCACAACTATTTCAGTCCCCGTGATGTTTCATGAGGGAAAATACTTCCCAGCAAGATTTTCCAGGTGGGATGAGGGGGGCAACAGCAACCCCCACCTGGGACAATACCCAGCTTTCCCATCACACCCATGACCCCCCACCATCTCTATCCATGGTACATTTAATCCCCATCACAGCCCAAACCCCACACACAAAACAGAGACAAAGCCAGGTCTGGTGCACAGCTGGGCACAGCTGGAGGGTATCTGCAGTGGGAACAAGCAGTGGAGGGCAAGGACTGGTGGTGACACACATGCCAGGGCCTCCCAGCCTAGCAATTCCTCTTCACTGTGAATCAAACCCAGCTAAAGCCTTGCCAGCGGCTCACAGTGAGTGAGCTTCTGCACTGAGAGCCTGACCCCAGGTTTGCAGTTTCACTGGCACAGTCCTTCAGTGTCTTAAAAACCAAAACCCACAATGTTTTTCTGGGGGAAAATGCAGCAAATCTCCAAATCCAACCTGCTGCTGGGTCTGGGCCACCAGACACTATGCAGCTTGTGGGGGCTGTTCTGCAGTCATCACAATGCCTTATTTGTGCATTTAAACACCTAAAGTCCTTTTTACATTAAAAAAAAAAAAAAAAGATGCCCCTGATGGCTACAAAGGTCCAGTTTGAAACAGAGGCACCAATGGCACCTCAAGATCAAGCCCACAACCCCAGGAGATGCAAGTGGACTTTTCCTCTGACCTCCCCAGCCCCTCAGTGCCCTCTTTGCCCGGCTTTCTGGGTTGGATGAAGATAACACGGGCACGAAGTTGCCTTTCCCACTTTCATCTCCCTCCTTCCCACGGCTGCAATGCTGCCCCAGGGCAGGACCCTCAGCACCCCAGCTGGGCCCTCAAACACAGCACAGCCCCGACCAAAGGGAGCTCAGCCAGCTTCTCCATCGCCTCGTTACCTTTCCCTGGCATCTCCTCTTGCAGGAGGCTCTGTGAGCAGGTTGATAAACGCGAGGCGCCGCGCTCCGACAGCTCCTGGTGTGCAGCCACCTCCTGCGGGGAAGAGCCTGCTGGCAGCCAGGCCAGGGGAGCAAGGGGGATGTGAAAGGGCTGTGTTGGGAGCCTGATGTTAGTCCAGCTCTGCACAGACCCATCCAGGCCAACGCCAGCCCTGCAGGGCGAGCCCCAACGTCAGCCTCCTGTTTGTAGGAGAAAAATCAGCTGAGGGTTTTTAACCCACGTGCATCCTAAACGAGGACTTTGGGAAGGAGAGCACCTGAGTCTGTGCACTGCCAGCACAAATCCAGAGCTGTCCCTGGAAAGGCAGAGTGGCATCTGGGTGACACAGTCTGCTTGGGCTATTCCCACAGGCACCTGCATCCCGATAATGGCATCTGACATCAGACAGGACAAACACAGCACCAGGCCCTCAGGTCCCTCTGCCAGAGCCGAGTCTTGCAGGTGACGCTTGTGACTCCTGAGATCTGGCTTACACCCATTCCTATTCCTGTACTGGTCTTGCATCCATCCCCATCCTGCCTGTTGGCTGCCACCCTCCCCTTCCCCAGAAGTCTGGCCAAAAATCATGAAGGTCTAAGCCCAGCTGCTCCTACTCCTCGGCACCCCCTGTCCCTCTGGGTCTCACTTAAGAAGTAAACGCAGGTGTAGATCACCTTCTCCCAACCTGTGACTCCTAGGGCCACCCCACCATCCCTACCTCCCCTGTCTGCTCGATCTCATGGGGAATTCAGGAATTTGGTGCTTAAACAACCATACAGAGCTGGCCAGTATCTTGGATACCAGCAGCCATAAAAGCAATCGAGGCAGAGAGCAGAGCAAGGAGAAGGATGGGACAGAGACCACGAGGATGGTGCTATGGGTAGTGCATTCCTGGCACAGATCAGGCACAGCTCCAGTCTGGCACTGCTCCGGTCTGCTGCCACCATGTCCTACCCTCAGAGTAATTAAGGAACAAAAATAAACAGGGATGGTTTCATTCCTGCAGGGATAATTCCTCCCCCTGGGGTGGTGTGTACCCGCAGGGCTGCCCCAGAGGTTGAGGATGAGGCAGACAAAGCTGTTGGAAATGGAAATTTCCCAAGAAGGGAGGAAGTTGCTTCTTTCTGGGGTGTAACCAGCCATCCTCAACTTTATTTGCCACTGTCATATCCCTAAATAACTCCTGGAAGTGGCTACTGGGAGTTTACATCTCCTTCACCTCTGCTTCCCTCTTGACCTTGGGCTCTTGCAGCCCCAATTTACAAAGTAATTCATCCCAACCAGGGGGAAAACCTCTTGACTTGCAGCACCACTGCCTGAGCCAGCACAACTCTCTGACCACCAGCCAGACTTTGGTGAGCGCAGAACCCTGGGAAGGTTGGATCTCCAAGACTTGGAGTGGAAACCATGAGCCTCCGGTGGATCTGGAGGCAAGGATGCTACTTGTGGTGAAAGGGTGATGTTATGCCAGGAGGGAAGTGGCTCCCTGGGCACAGTGGGGTTTGTAATCCTCTCCAGTGACACAGGGGTTGGTACCCCAACCTCTTCTTCATGCCTGCCAGGGGACGGGGATGGATCTGGAGGGAAGAGCACATGAAGAATGAGAAGACATGAGGACAGCAAGCAGCGAGGGTGGGCAGAGGCAGGGGCCGATGCCGTGCTCAGCCAACACGCTGAAGTCAGCACTCTCCGGAGCCATCTGTTCCCGGCGAAGCCCCGGCGCAGACGGACTCGCCCCGGCCCCCGGCAGCGGGTGCCGCAATTCGGTGATTCATGCGGCGAGGGGACAGCGTAAAGCCGGACACCGCCTCTGCGCCGCGCCGGCTCCGGGGACGGGGCTGGAAAATCGTGTATTAGCCACGCTGGGGAAAAGCCTTTTCAACCATTTTTCTGGTCGCGTGAGCTGGCTTTTAAACAGTGGCACAGCTCCTCGCTGCCGGGCCAGAGATCCAACTCAAGCTGGTTTTTCCCTCACTCCAGAGCGCAGGAAATCTCCCACTTCATGGGCTCTGAACGATCCTTGGAAAAGGCCAAGTTCATCAAGCAGCCTACTAGCAAAGCCAGCAGGAGCTCTGCACTTGTCTTCTGGGAGTAATTGGAAAATGCAGCATCAACAGGAGCTTCTGGGATGCCTCAGACCTCTCTCTCCTGGATTATAAGTCTCAGGGCAATGAAGAGCTTGCCTGCAGAGTCTTCAGAGCAGGGAAACTGAGGCACAGCAGCGCAAAGCAGCAAGAGGAGGTTGCAAAGACCCAACTGAAACTGTGCCATCACCCTGGCAATGATGAGCTCTCTGCCCCATATCCAGCCTGGCTGCCTTGCGGAGCAGCACACAGACAGCAAGGAGAATGTGGGGCAGGGAGCCACAGGGAAGGACCGTGCAGCCACGTCCAGCTGCTCTCAGGGCCATCGCTCACCAGATGCTGACCTCCACCAGCTTTGTGCAGCCTCATTAGAGCTAAGCTGAGCCATAACTCATCCAAGCAGGGCAGTCCACATGAAAAGCTGGCAGCGACAACTTCCAGCATTTCAGGCCTCTTTCCAACAGGAGTCGGTGTCACTCACAGCATGGCCTTCCCTGCTCCTTACTTGCGTTGGAAAACGGCCTTGGAGCTGCTCCCCTGGCAGCTCAGGAGAGCGGAGGGCGAGGGGGGTGCTGCCTGGCAGGGCTGTCCCCCCTCTCCCCTCGGACCACCACAGTGGGGACACACCTGAAGCAAACACGAGGTTATTCGTGCCTAAAAGCAGAACCCGAAAGCGAACGGGAGCCTACGAGGACTGCCCACCGCCCTCCGACTGCCCGGAGCCCGGGGAGGCAGCAGGAGAGCTGGGACCCCCCCAGCCCCGGAGGTGCCAGGTCATCCCTCCATCCCCTCTCAGCCTCTCCGCTCCCCGGTACGGCCTCCCAGCGCCACCTAACGACACGGGCCGGGGACAAGGACCTTCCCGGGAAAACCGGACACATCCCGGTCTCTCTCTGGAAGGATGGAAAGCAGGGGCAGGGATGGGCAGGCAGGAGGCAGCGGGACACCTGGCTGCGCCGTGGGGGCACAGGCAGCAGAGGAAGGGGCAGCTGGAGGTTTTGAATAAGGATTTACATGATCACAGTGATCCCTTCTATGCCCATGAGGCTCAGTCCCCCATCCCTGCCCTTCACTGACCTTCATCATCCCATGGCTTTTCCCATAGATCAGCATTAACCCCACGGCCTTGGCCAAGTTCAGGGTTGAGCAAGGTCACTGAGCACAGCAAGGACAGACACTCCCCTTAATCTGTTATCACAGCCCAAAAACTCCCCTGAAGCATCCTCAGTTTGGGAGCAGCCGCTCGCTGTGCTCAGCAGGAGCACGGTGGCCTTTACCACGGCTACAAAAGCAACCTGACATCGACATTCAAGGCGACGTGGAAGAAAACCCTGGGGAAGAGCTGGCTCATCTCTCCCCAAAACCTTCAGATTTGATGCAGCCACAACAAACCCTCCACCATCACATTCCTGGCTGGGCTGTCAACCCAGATGGCTGCTCCCTACACTGGGTGCAGCCTCCTCACCTCCACACCCGCTTCCCAAAGCTCTGATTCACCTCAAAACCCAGAGCTGATGTAATCTCCCTCTCAGGAGTTCAGCATTAAGGCTGCATCAGCCATGAGACGTAACAAGAGCCACATCACACGAGCAGCTGTTCCACAAAAGCTTTATTGCTCGTTTGTGTACGAGTTCCCAGTATCGCATTTCCCAAGTTCCTTAATGAGCTTGCAAATGAGATTTAAATAGAAAAGGATGGGAGAAAAGAAGGAAAAAATAGAAGTCAGAGATCTCCCTTCCTTAAGGCTGGGACAGCAATGGGGTGGGAATGCAGTGCCTCATGGGCAAGTCCTCTGCTGTGGGAGAGGGCTGGGCTGAGGTGGAGGTTGAGTGTGGACAAACCACCATTGGCTGCCCCGGCTCGGTTTTCCCTCTGCCTCCACCAGAGAGCCACTGCTGCTGTCATCACTTACACAGGTCAGAGAGGAGGGTTTGCAATCCTGCAGCGCTCTGGCAGGGAGCACGGGGGGGTCGGGGACAGCCAGGCAAGGGGGCCCCACTGACGCTGCCCCTGCGCCACGGATAAAGAGGAGATTACAGCTCACGGCTTGTAATCTGGCTTAAAACCTGACACCGTCACCGTAGTCAATCTGGGCTAAGAGAAGCATTTAATAAGCTTCAAAACACACAGGCCAAAAAAATAACCCCACCAGTGAATAGAGTGAAAGGGCTCAAGGTACCGCTTGCACCAGTCAGCGCTGGCAGGTACTGATGGACACAGGATCCCTCATGATCCGGAACAAGGCAATTACATGCTTGTTATCCCAATCCACCCCATAGGATAGAACCCAGGCTCTGCTGGGGTTTAACTGTGGGAGGCAGAAAGCAAATTACTGCCCTTTTCTGCCTGCACAGAGCTCACAACAAGTGGAGAGCACCTGGTCCCTCCCTGTGTGGAGCTGCCTTGCCTTGGGACATGTCACAGGAGCCGTGGTGCTGGGCTGGCTGCTCCCAGGTTAAGGCAGTCACAGAAAAAGAAGCCAGACTCAAGCAGCATGTCCAATTTGGCTTCCCTGAAAGGGTTTATTTAAAAAACAATTATCATTAAAAGATGCCTGCTCTGGCACGAATTACAAGGCAACAAAGCCACTTGGCTTGTGGCTTAAAGGGGGGGCAGCATGACACAGGGAAACGTCTCCACGCGACTTGCCGTGGGGAAAGCGGGTGGCAGGACTCCTCCAGGTGCACACACACCTCCCCTCACCTGCACTGCATGATTCATTAATGCTCCAAGGACTCAAACAACAAGAATCACCCCCAGGAACGGCAGCCCGGCTGCAGGGACGCAGGGCCAGCCAGAAGCCTCCTGTCTTGAGGACATTCACTTTGGGAACCCAGAGTTCATCGTACCAGAGGGGCCTCAGTGTGACACACCTCTCCAGAGCGGCCACCAGCCCTGGGCACAAGCCCCGTGCTCCCAGGCTCTGCTCACCACACGCTGGTGTTGCCCCAGGACGGCTCCACTGCAGCAGTGCCACGTTCCCACCGCCGCTGCCCTAGTGACCGATCAGCCGCAGCATCTCCGCAGGATCCACGATCTTCTCTCGGGGCTTGCCAGCAGCTTTGCCTCTTGCCACTTCAGCAGCATCGATCTTCTCCCAGTCCGAGAAGGAAACGGGACGGACCCCTGGGGTGATGGCAACAGATGGGAGAGAGGAGTTAACCAGGTGAAAACAAGCTCAGCCTCACCTCCCCATCGGCAGGGACCTGATGTGCCAGCAAACCTGCCCCTTTCTGACCTCAGCCTCACAAAGGAGAATTTCTAACGCTGGGAGGAGAGGGATGGTAGGTTCCAGTCAACTTGGATCAGTCAGACCTTTGCGAGCCGCAACAACGGCGAGCACGGAACCACCTCAGGGGACAAAATGCTTCCAGTTCACTGTTAAACCTCAGCCAGTTTAAGAGGCAAAACACACACACACACTTTAATTGAATGTCTTTAAACACAGCTACAGCAAATTACTCTCATGGGCATTTTAATCTTTCCCCTAACTTGCTTGGAAGGATTACTAGGAAAACCACTCAAGAGCAATAGCTCACTGTCTCGGCAGCTGACAGTGACATTTTATCCAAGGTCTGTGCTGCCTTTAATGGTCCTTCCCAGAAAGTGGTCATTAACCTTAGCAATGACACAGTTTGAGGGAATTCAAGTCCTGCTCTCCCTGGGCTTTGGAACATTGAAACAGCAGCAAAACACATTCCCATGGTTCAGACTCTGCTCCTGTAAGGGGCTCACGGGACTCACTGCCCCAGGATACCCAGATGCAGGAGCAGTTTGGCTGCACTGTCCCTTCCTGCTGGCTGCCCCACACTGACCTCGGCTGCGCAGGATGCTCTCCACGGCCCCAAAGCCTTCTCTGGAGGGGGACATGTCCAGCACACCCCCCTGGAGATCCTCCAGCACAGACTGGGCAGTGTCAAAGCTGTCGTTCATGGTGGTGATGATCACGCCCGTGGGTCCTCTCTTCACCCACCCGCTGCAGTACAGACCTGCAAGGGCACATGGAACAGCGAGGCTCAGGTCAGCAACAAGGCCATGGACCCTCCTGGCTGCAAGTCCTTGCCCTGTTCCCCACCTTGGTGGTGGGAACAGACCCTTGGACAGTGCTGTCACATCAATCTGTGTACCTGCAGCCCAGCACTAAGCAGCCACATGGGCTGTGTCACTTTAGTAACAGGATGCAAGGCCTAGTAAAAACCCCCCTGTGCTAAACCAGACACCCGTAACACGAGCTGGGGTTGGGCCAGCTCTTAGCCCCTTACAGAGGCAGCTCATTTCCCCAGTTTCCACTCTCCATGGTGTGCAACTGCCTTGTATCCGTGCCCTTGGCGAACGGAGCTTCCCACCCCAAAGCCCCCCAAGCCACCAGGTGCACTCGACATGCCCCACGCAAATCCCTGTGGAGACAGACCTGGGACACCCTCCACTCTGCCCGAGCTGTTGGGGATGATGCCACGCTGGGTGTCGAAGGGCACGGCCGGGTCCAGGGGCAGGCTCCGGTACCCGATGCTGCTGAGCACCAGCCCACACTCCAGCTCCTCCACCTCTCCTGTGGGGACAGCTCTGGCAGAGTCACCTGAGCCCTAAGAGAAGGAGGAAGAGGCTGCTGATCTCCACAGTCACCCCTGCAGAAGAGCAGTCTGCTCAAGTCCCCTTTGGCATCTTTGGTCCCTGGGTATTTGCTAAAGGATGTTCTGCTGTTCCCTTTGGAAGGGGAAAAGCTCTTGGTGGCACCAGATTCCCCCAGAGTCTGCCAGCAGCCACTCCAACCAGACAGGAACACAAAGCTGTCCTTGGAGAGACTCCTGAGGGATGCAACAGTGTCCTGCTCCATCCCTGCAGCCTCCCAGGGACATGCCAGCCCCCCTGAGCCCGTACCTCCAGGCGGGTCAGGGCCAGGCGGACTCCCCTTGCCCTCTTCCCATCAGGGGAGGGCAGCACTTCCTGGGGGCTGCGCTGGAACTTCAGCCCCCACTCCCGGGGGGCTGCTGTCTGTGCCTCCACTGGCTTCTCCCTGGGCTTCTCCAGGGCTGTTTTGATCATCAGCTCGGTCAGTCGCTTCCTGGGCCTGGGAGCATCTAAGAAGAAAAGAGAGAGATCTTCACGACAGGAATCAGCACAAGCCCCTCAGGACACAGCACAGAGCCAAGGCCACGTCAAGGCAGCCTCGGTATGTGAGTCTGTCATGTCGATGGGAGTCCAATGCCTTTGAGATGACAAACTGCAAGTCAAAGTGACCAGGAGAGCCCCTGAGGCTTGGGGCCAGTGGGACACACAAATCAAATCCTGCAATTCTCCTGTCTTGCTGGTGGCTCAGAGGCAGCAGCCTGTGGAGAAGAGCAGGTCTCTGGAGACCCCAGAACTCAGTGTTTTCTTTTTAGCTCTACAGGAAGCTCTTAAATCAACAGCCTTGGGATCTCCCCTGCAAGGTCCCCTCAGCCTTCCTGAACCTCATGCCCTCATCACTCAGAGGGTAAGCACTGCTCCCATGCAGCAAAGTGGCTGCATAAGGAGAGGAACAGGCTGTTCCCTTGCCTTGGTGCCTCCCAGCACTCTGAGAACGAGACACACCACGGTCACCAAGCTTTTATGTGCCAGGCGTTAAGCACAGGACAAGAAGTTCTCTGATGTACACCCTGAACATCTCCAGATCGCTCCTGGATGCTTGTCTGACAATGTGAGTCCCTGCCTGAAGGAGCATGGCACACTTCCCTCACCTTTGACAGCATTTTCGAGGCCTGTGAAATCAGCAGAGTCCAGGACAGCTCTGGCACCAGGCAGGTTTATCATCTCCCGCAGCTCCTGGGAATTGCAGGCAGGAAGATGTTACCTCCAGAACAGGGAGGTAACCCAACAGCCCCAGGCCCCCTTCCCCAGCACTCTGGGCTGGAAGCCAGGGAATGGGTGCAGGAAGGAGGATGCCTGGCTTCCACTCCCACTCCCAAACCACTTCTCCCTAGCTGGGATGGGCAGTCCGGGGCTCAACACTGGGAAACAGCTGCCCTGCAGCCTCACCTTGATAGTAAAAGCGACTTGGAGAGGTCCCCTCCTCCCAACCAGCCAGACACGCTTCACCTTGCTGCAGGCAAGAGCTGCCAGGGAGCTGTCAGTGATGTCTGTCTTCTGCAAAACAGATTCGGGAGAGGGGGATGAGGCCAGATCTGGAGGGAGCCGGGGGGGAAGGCACAGCCTCTGAAGGTGAAAAATCAGCAGAAAAGCTGGCTGTGCATGCAGAGAGCCTGGGAGAGGACAGAAAACAAGTCATCTCCCTTTGCACAGAGCTATTTGCACAGCTGGTCCCTCATCACCGAATGTTCTTTCCGAGGCCATAACGCACCGGAGGTAACGAGCCAGCACCCCGTGAGACTGCCTCGGGGGATCCACCCAGGCAGGTTCACCTTGGGGCTAACAGAGCAAAGCCTTCCAGTGATCTTGATTCTGAGGTGCCTGCAGATGCTGTTGGGTGACTTCCCAGCTCAGGACATACAGGCTGTGGATGAAACCTGCTGCAAACCACAGCTCAAATCACCACCTGCTAGCCCCAGGCAGCTCCAGCACAAGCACAGCATGGCCAGGGCTCACCTGGCACCGGCACCTTTCAGCAACCCTGTGCTCTGTTTCAGTCACGTGTGTGTGTATATCTAGATTGCGAGATCTTTTCCAGAGAAAATATGATGGGAGGGACACCAGGATAAACCATTCCAGACCCATATTCTTAACAGGAAACTGCCTGCCCACCCTGGCAGGCATTTCCAGTGCCATGTCCTTTGCAGCACTGCTCCCAGCTGGCTTCAGCCACTGTTTCCAGTGCCTCCAAATTTAAGGGGTTTTTAAAATTTCATTTAGATATTAATACAGGCAGTTGTTGCACAGCTGTAACAAACCTCGTGGCATTTCTCCAGGAGGGTAAACCTTTGCTGTCAACATCTGGGGCAGCAGCTCTGTGGAGCAGCTGGTGCACACCAGCTCCCAGCTGTCTGCAGGGGAGAGGTCCACCAGCTTGGACCAGCCACCAGTGTGCCCAGTGCCACCAGTAAAAACCAGGCTGCTGCCCTCAGCTGCAGCACAAAAAAACCCACATCCCAAGACAAGCTTCTAGTCTGTTGGTGAAAGAGGGCAAGCTTCTTCCCTCCTTTGCTTCTCATAGAAAAGGAAGGGGTGAAGCTCAGCTTCCAACTTTTTGGATACCAGCAGAGCAATCCAGGGAGCTCTGCAGCATTATCCAAGGCATGGCCACAGCCTTGGATCACTCCCTACAGACTGTGAATCCATGAGTGCACCCGAGAGGCAACAGCCTTCCCTGGGAAAGATCCTAAAGACAGAGGAGTCTGAGGTTTTGCTGAGATGGGTGGGAACTCCAGCAGGGAGAGGATTTGGGCCCTGGACTGCCTTCATGGTGCACTCACCCTGAGGAGCTGCAGTGGGGACAGGAGGATCCGGGCAATGTCCAGTGCCACGTTGCCATGACCCAGAATCAGCGCCGTCTCACAGCTCAGGTCAGGCTTCAGCTGTGGGGAGAGAAAGACCCAGCTGTGAGTGAATCCACATGGCCTCCATGACGTACAGCCCCTCAGGCCTGCTCCCACCACCCAAATTCCCTTCCTCCCCTCACTGCTCCAAAAAGAGGTGATGCAGGTGGGGAAACTCCACACCAGACACAGATGCTTCTGGCTGATCCCTCTCCCCACTCTTCCTGCAACAGCATCTCTGGGAGCAGGAGCTGTCTTGGCCAAAAAACCTCCTCAGGATGCAGAGCATCACCCCTCCAGGTTCCCATCTGGCCCAGCCAAAATATGCTGCCAACGTACGGAGCCAGCTAATCCGCTCTCACTCATGTGCAAATTGTTCACATTTCTACCATCTAAGAAGGATTTAACATGGTTCCTGCTAATCTTTTCCAATTGCAAGGCCTTTCAGGACTTAATCTGGAGCTGAATGTCTGCTGGGACGGGAGGAAGGATGGGAGGAAGGGCAGGGAAGCACACAGGCTGTACTCACGTCCCGGTTCTCGGGCAGCCCGTTGTACCAGCCCACGAACGCTCGGGCCGAGTACACCCCAGAGAGGTTCTCCCCTGGGATCCCCAGGACCCGGTTGTCTTCAGCACCATAACTCTGGGGAGGGAGCAGACACAGTCAGAGATGTCACCGTGTGCAGGGTCTGATACCAAAAACACAAACCTCCCCTTCCAGCTGCTGCCAGGGACACTGCACGGCTGCCAACCCTTCCCAAAGGCTGGGATAGTCAGTGGAAAGGCTAAAGGAAGCACAGGCACAGGGGCTTCATCCACCCATCCCCCTGGGCTCCAGGGCCAAAGTTGACTTCCTTGGGGCAAAGCAGAGCACGACAAGCTGAGGACTGAGCAGGAGGAACAAATCCATGCTGGGCTGAAACGGGCATTGGCCAGCACAGGGGAGAGGTTTCAGAAACCTGCACTTGATGCCACGCTCTAGCACACGCTCCCTGCAAGGGCTTCGGACAAGCCTTGGAGCACCTGAGCTGTCCCAAAGCTGGGAAGAGCTGCAGACCTTCTCTCTGTGACTCCTGGGACGCCGAGGCAGCCCAGGTACCCACCAGCACCACGGCGTGGTACGCCCGCCGCAGCTCCGGCACCGTCACGTCCCTGCCCACGGTGACGTTCCCGTAGTAGGAGCAGCGCCCCGAGCGTGCCGTCTGCGTGAAGGTGTTGATCACATTCTGCAAGGATCAGAGAACCCAGAGTTATGTCCAAGCCACAGCCGGGGCCAAGGCCTGCTGCTGACGGGAGAGCCCCGTTCCCATCCCCTCCCAGCCTTGAGATGCTTCACCCGCCGCTCCTCGGTTGGTTATTCTGAGACTCTTATCTACCAACAGCCAAAGATAATTCACAGGGAGATAAGCACAGCTGTGGCTTGGCATTCTCTGCACTGCCCTCTTTGGAAAGGAAAATTCATTTTTTGCACCCGCCTGGGGAGGACAGGACCCCTTCAGTGCCTTCAGCCCCTCAGAATAAACCCCACTGCAGGGGAAAACTCCTTCCCAAAGGTGAGGCTTGCAAGGGAGCCCCACTAGCACCTCCTTCCATCCAGGGTGCTGCCCTCCAGCCCCCTCTGCCAGCCTCTCATGTCAACTCTTCCCAAAACCCACTTCCTCAAGAAAGGATGAGGGCAGGATGGCATCCAGAGCCTTTTCTTCTGAGTCATTTGGGCTATGCAGCAAAATCACCACCTGTTCCCCTGCAGCTCGAGTTGGACTCAGCCTGGAGACAGGACAGATACCACAGAACCAAACCCACACCTGTTAGGTCCACTCCTCCTCTCTCAGCCCAAAGGAGTCCATGCATTTTGGTCTTGGGATCTTCAGGGATTAGAGGAAACCACTGCAAGATATTGCTGTGTCTGGATGTCCTGTGCCCCACCCTTCCAACCACCTCCACCCCAGCTCAGACACAGCAGATACCTCTGAGTACAGCTCTCTGCCAGGCGAAGAAAAATGTTTGTGAAATCCTTGGCTTAGCTTTTCCTTGCCCAGAAGAGCACCTATAACCCAGTTCCACACCCCCAACAGCAGCTCTGCATGTTCCCAGAACAATTACAGATTAAAGGAAGAGCAGCAACAGCAACGAGCAGGCAAGATCCTGCTGGCATAAAGTGTCCAGGTACAAGGAAGCCCATCCACGTTCCTTGGCCTTGCTCTAGGCCAGGCTGACCAGCACTGGGAACAGCACTTCTTATCACAAGCCCTTGTTTTTGACCCCCTGTCCAGAGACCTTATATCCCAGGCATCCTACCACATCACCAAGCCAAGGCCTCAGTGCAGAGCAGGAGGAGATCTGGACCTCTCCAAGTGTGACAGCTCCACACCACAGCCTGCGGACAGCGACTGCCTCACCTGCACCCACCACTGTCCTCACAGGGGAAAGGGGAGGGAGCACCAACCTTCACTTCGGGGTGGTCTGGGGCCACCCCAAAACGGACGAGCCCGAAGGGAACGGGCAGCTTCTCGTAGATGTCCACCTGGGCCCCGCCGTGGTGCTGTGGGAGGAGAAAGTCACAGTTATGGGACGAGGACAGAAAGGTCACAGGAGCCCAGCAACACTCATCTGCTGCTGGGGGAAACACAGGGCAGGAGGGAGGGCGGCACCACGATCCCACAGCCAGAAACAGCCTCTTCCAGACTTTTCCACACACAGGATAATTGTGTGCTTGTTACTGCCTGCTCAGATCACGAGGTGCGTAGCAGAGAGTGACCCCAACCACCATCAAGTACATCTCATGAGGGCTCCATTGCCCTACCCACCCCATTTCCACACTAACCTGGTGGCTTTCCAGCACTCAGAGGGGGCTGATCAAAAGAGCCCCCACGCCACCTGAGTGCTGGGGAACCTTCCAGACATCTGCCAGCCCCCAGCAGAGATGCCCATGCCCTGAGATCCCCCGGGGCTGAGTCACATCAGGGTCAGAGCTTTAGACAGATGTTTGGCTGCAAGGCTTTTGTTATCTTGTATTTTGAGTCAGCCTCTTCCCGGAGATTAAGCAGCCCTGAAATTTGTCCCTGAGGCTTAGTAACAGCTATTTTCCGACACGTACCAGAGACAACACAGCACGGTTTAATGACGGGGTTAAGCTGCTGCATCTCTGGTGGGTGCCAGCAGCCCAGTGCTGTGCTCAGGTCTCATTTCCCAGCAGACCGCCCAGAGCGCTGACACCAGGTAAAGCATCACCCATGTGTCTTAATCCAGCTGGGTGAGGAGGAGGGAGGGGAGCAGGTCCCACACATCCACTTTTAACACACGGTTAGCGTCACTCCTGCTGGGTGACAGCAGCTCCCGGCGAGGCAGATGCCTGCTGCTTATTTGATTCTGGAAAAATCACTCGGCACGAGCTCGCAGAAACCAGCGTGGCTCTGGTGTGCACAGCCCAGGGTCGGGGCAGGGATGGAGGCGGCCCCAGCCAAAGTGGCCCAGGAGGACACTGTGGGATCCGGGCTGCCCCAAGCAGCCCCCCAACAACACAGACCTGGCTGGGGCAGGGCCGGGACCCCACCAAACCACCCCCCAGCCTCCTGAGAGCCAGGCAGCACCAGGTCCCTCCCTCAGCTGCAGGTCCCGGCCCTCGCCCCGGTACCTTGAGGATGTGCTGAGCCGTGTAGAAGCCGGCGGGGCCGCTGCCCACCACGCAGACCCGCGGCGCCGGGGCGGGAGAGGACAGCCACCGCCGCAGCCCTGCGGGGGAGAACGACAGGGAAGGCGTGAGGCCACACTGGAGCTGCCGCCTGCCAGGGGCCACCGCAGCCCTTCCCTGGAGCCCGGAGCGCGACACCCACCGAGCGGGGCTCGTCCCGCGACCATCGCCGCGGCCGCAGCGCGGCGGGGCCGGGATTTATGGACTGGCCTCGGGGAGGCCGGAACGCCTCGAGGTCAGGGCCGGCGGTCTCGACGCTCACGGCCAGGCCGGGTTCGGTGGGGCCGGAAGGGAGTCGGGGGATGCCAAGTGCCCCGCAGCGCCAGCACCGGGACACCCGACCCCGCGCTCCGGAGGGGCCCCGTTCGCGGCCCGAGGGGCCCCGCGGCCCTCACGCGCCTGGAGCTGGGGCAGGGCCCGCCTGTCGCAGCCCCCCGGCCCCGGATCTCCGGCTGTCCCGGTCCCGGTGCCCCCGGTCCCAACACGTGTCCCCCAGCCCGGTGCCGGTGCTGCCGCCAGGCCCCGCCCCTTCTGCCCGCTGACCAATCGCCTGGCGGGACAGCGATGCGATCTGCATAACCACGCCCATCAACCGCGGCGTGGCCACGCCTCCCACGTCCCCAGCCAATGGCGGTGCTATGTCCCCTCCACGGCCGCCCGGAAGTGAGCGGTACCATAGAGAGGCAGGGAAGGAGCGGCTGTGCGGCACCGTTCGCTCCACTGCTCTCTATGGTGAGGCCTCCGCGGTACCCATCCCTCTCTCGCATCATCATCATCATCATCATCATCCCCGCGGGGGTTAATTGCCAGCGTCCCTTTATTGTCCCAAAGAGATCAACTGCCATGGTCTACCGGGGAAAACCAGTTTTAAAACCATTCCCCTGCAGAGCCTCTTTCTGCCCCTTGCTGGGAGAAACCCATTGCATCCCCTCGAAAAAGGATAAAACGCTAGTGCCGGAGGCAGCGGCAAAATCCAGCCTCCACCACGGTCCCTGCTTTATTTCCTCCTTAATCCCCATCACTCAGCTCGTTTGAAGCGCACCAACTCCCACCTCCCGTGCAGGAGCATCACCCCGTCCTGGTTCAGCCCCTGCACAATGCACTAGTCAGGAAAACCATCTCAGCGGGTCCAGGAGACGTTTAAGAGCTGGACAGATGCCAGGACACGCAGGCGAGCATTGACAGGGCTTTTTAAATGCAATTAAGAGCGAGAGGAGTTTACAGATGGAAGCTGGTTGTAACACGGGTCATAAAACCCACACGCTCTCTCTCACGGTCTTGGAAATCGGTTGATGTCTTTCTGCAAAGGCACGCTGAGAACGGCAGCTGGCCCTGTGCCTCCGTCTGCTCCCACCCCCTCGGGGGGTTTGGGGCAAGGACCAGGATTTCCAACGGCTCCAAGCACAGCAATCACCAACCCGCTGCCCAGAGAGGCTCCGAATATCACCATATCATCCACAGAAACAGCTCAGTTTAAATCTGGGGGGAAGGGGGGTCTGAATATGGATCAGAATATTCTTTGTTCCCCCCAGAATTCTTCCTTTCCCTCATTAACTTCTGTGTCCGCCACTTCTGACAGGGCATAATCCACATATTTCCCAAACCACAAGTCGCCTCCCTCCGGCTGAAGGACCTGCGAGCACTTGCCTTTAGATGGTACTGCGTTAAACACCCACGGAGTCCAGCTGGGAAAAGTGCTGCTGCCCCGACCAATGCTTGGAAACATTTTGGGGCGGATCTCTTTGCAGCAGGAGAGGATAAAGAGCATTTTGTGCCCACAAGCGGGAGCACGTGAGGCTGAGATTACCCTGCCTGAACCGAAAGCACCTCTAATGCTCACTCAGCCTGTGGCTGGAGCCAGGAACACCTTTAGCTTGGCACATTGACCTTAACTGAGCTCTGATGCTCAGTTAAGAGATTAATCACAGGGTAGGAGGGCAGCTCTGGGGAGGGTCTCTGCCACTCCTGAGCGACCCCCAGGAGCTCTTGGGCCATTTGGTCCTTCCAGCTCTCCTAAGCTTTTCCCCCCCATCTACAGACCCAGCCTAACCCCTGCCTAAAGGGAGTTTGCCCTTTGGAAGTCTCACAACGTCCTGGATCGATGAACCCACGTGGGGCCGGATAGAGGTGGCAATGTCACCAGCCCAGGGCATTGGCATGTCCTGGGCCCCAGCCCGGGACAAATCAGTAATTCCCCATTTCTGATGCCAAAGGGGTCACACTGGGTGGATCCAGGGCCTGCTATTGCCTGTTCCCCTACGATAGCAATGACCAGGTCTGGGGGCAACTCCAGAACCCCAATACAGACACCTCCCATGGGGTGAGATTCTTTCCCCCAGCCCCACCCCAGGCACCAGGGGATAACCCGTATGACTTGCTGCAGCAACAAACCCTGATGAAGAAAATCCATCTCAAAGTAGTTAAGGCTGAATTTGCCAAACCATTGTTCCTAAAAGGGACTGATTTAGCCCAAAGTCAGGCAAAGCACAAGCAGCAGTGACACAACCCCCTCCCCACCATCCATCCCTTGCCTGAGGCCCCAGCCACACAGTGGCAGCTCCATCCCACAGATCCTGGTGGTTGCCAGTCCTGGATGTCCTGGACACGGTGCTGCATCCCTCACAGAGGTGGGGTTTTCTCTCCCCAAGCGTGAAAGCAGAGTGGATAAAACTAAGCCCTGGCTGGGAATAACTGTGGGGGGACCCTGATCCTTCTGTCCCCAGTGTTTTATCGCCTGGCTCTCCTCCTGCAGTGTCTCTGTGCGCTGTTTTCTAGCCAAAAGCAAGACACAGGGGAGGGACTGTTCCCACGCGATGACTTTGTGGAGGTGTTGGTCTGTGCAGCCCCAATCCTGCTAAAACCATCCCCTGCTGCAAGTCCCTGTGGGAAGCAGCCCCCTGAGTCCTGTAGCCCTCACTGGATGCCCACCAGCTCCGTGATGGGGGGAGCGTGGACCATCAGCTCCTCGTATCTCTGCAGGAAGAGCCGGAGCCTGGAGCCGTAGGAGTCCTCGTTGTAGGGCAGCTTCTTCTGCTTCAGGTACTGGGAGACAATGGGCTTGATCTGCAAAAGAAAAGGACACGTCACCTCTGTGTGGGATATCCGGTGCTTGTGCAATGTTCCCAGCCTGAGGCACCCCCCAAAGGAGCCAGAAAACCCATCCCACCTGCCCAAAGCACGGCTGGAGAAGGCAGCACCAAACCATAACACCTTTGCCATGAAAATTACGAGGAAGGTGGTTTCCAGTTGCAGCAACACAGGGCGTTCACCTCGGCAAAACGCCTTTGTGGGGCTGTGAATTAGGAGAGGTGCCCTGGCGAGAGCCAGCCACGCATGCTCGGCACTCACACCCGTAGTTATCCCCACGTGCCCACACAGCCGGCTCTGCAGTGGGGCTGGGAGGTGCCTCTACTTAATTACCCCCTTCTCTGCAACGTTTGTGTGGGAGACAGGTCCTGCCAGCCCTGTGAGCTCGAGCAAAGGGCACTGAAAATAAGGGCACAGCATTAAACAAGGACATGGACCTGCCTTGGGATCCCCTCAAGATGGGGAAGTGCTCAGAGCCCCTTTAGAACACACTCCACACCTCAGAGCAACAAGTAAGGGCACAACCAAAATTATAGGAGGTTTGCCTGGATGCTGGCTGAACCCAAAATCAGACTGCGCAAGGCTTGGGGTGCTTTCCCAGCAGAAGAGCTGGGAGGATGCTGCGGGCTGAAATTTGGACCAGGAGAAGGAGCAGGGAGCAAAAACCCAGGAGAAACAGAAATGGGATGGAGGGAGGTGGGTTAGGGGCTGCCAAAAATCAATGAGAGGGTCTCTAGCACAGAGGGAATGCAGCGCAGAGAGGTCTGGCAGCAGGTAGAGGAGGTGGTGGGAGGTGGATGGTCTTGTCCCCATGTCACCTCCCAACGCTCTCAGCCACCCTGAAGGCCTGCCTCACCTTCAGGCACATGTTGTCGGAGAGGCTGGGGAAGAGGTGATGCTCCACGTGGCAGCTGATGAGGGAGTGGCCGAAGGACCAGTCGAGGAGGGCATTGCGGGGCAGGTTGAGGACGCCCAGGCTCATGAGGTGGATCCGCTTGGGTTTGCGATCGGCCGCGAACATGGGGAGGCCGATGTGCTGTGGGACAGGCAGGATGGGGACCCTGGGGCACCCATCACCTCCCCAGGCTCTTCCCAGCAGAGCCAGTGGCAGCTCTGGCAGTGTAACACCACCTGCAAACACACCAACCCTCCCAATCCTGCAAGCCACTGCAGACAACATCACCCTCCTGCGCTTTGCACCCACATGGCCTGACATTCTCCCAGGGCCACCACTTCCCACCCAGCACCACCAGCCTGATCCTCCCAGTGACAACATCAGCACAAGGGAGGTGACAACTGAGGCTACATCACCAGCACTGGGTGGTCACTGGTCTGTCTCCAACAGTGTTGAGATATCTTGGAGCTTCAGGTCTCTACCTGGAATATGTTGACGTGGATGTAGGGGTGTGCCAGGAGGGAGCGGGTGAGCAGCATGCAGAGCAGGGCTGACCATGGCGACTGGAAGCCCGAGACGTGGAGCAGCAGCCAGTAATGGCAGTAAAAACCCAGGAACATGCAGCAGAGAGTCCGGAGAGCTGCTTTCCACTCCACATTCCTCAATAAATCTGCACAAGGAAAAAGAGGCAGCACAAAGAGGGAGAGGTGCTGATGCTTCCCTGCCACCACTGCTATGCCAGCAGCCACGTTGCCCAGTGTGCCAATAACCCTACCACCTATCCCATCATCTCCCTTTCCCCATCCTCCAGGTTGGCCAAAACCCCATAGACCTGCTGTTTTTTGGGGCTAGGTCCCAGAGCCTCCTCAGGGCAGCTGATCCAGCTGTGCATCATCACATTGGGGATTCAGATGCATCTTCATTTCTTACAGCTTGTCAAGTCATTGTCTGTGCTTTCAGCACTGCCCAGAGCTGGGTTGTGCAGTCCAGAGGGCTGGGTTTCCTCAGGCTCTTACTGCTTTCTGGGCTCTTCTCCCTGATCATTTCCTGGCACCATTATTTCCCTAGAGACACCACTTTTCCTGGCTGAGCTCTTTGCATCCCAGCCCCCACAGCCTCCACCCCATTCGCAGCCGTCAAACACACCCCGTGCAACGCTCTGACCATCCTGAGACCCACGTGTGACACTGAACCCCAAAAAGGCAGAGGATCTGAGTGAAAGGAGAGCAAATTTCAGGTGCTTCAGGCTCATAATGGCTTTTTCTAGAGCTTTCAACATCCAGCATAGGGAAAGGTGAAGTGTTTTCTGAGCACCAGCAGAAAGGAGATGCAGCAGATGCTGACCCAGGGCAAGTGCAGCATCTCCTGCCCTTGCTGAAGACTGGTGTCCTCTCAGGAGCTGGTGTAGTTAATGTGATGCCCCCAAACAAATCAGGACCCTTGGGTGGGGTGAGACCTGGACAGCCACAAGCTCTTTGCACCCTGTCCCGGGGTGGCTGGTACACTTACCAAGCGCAACCAGAGGGGTCAAGATGGGCACTGCGAGAGGGGCAACGAACATGTAGACGTAGCGGTTCAGGAAAGGAAGTTTCCAGGTGCTGGAGTCCCCCAGGCCGATGACGTTGGTGTAGCCGTGGTGGATCTTCACGTGGTTGTAGGTGGCCTGCTCGACTGTGAAAGCTGAGCAGAGCTGGGCAGGAGGAGAAAGGAGAGGTGGTGCTTTCAGTCATGGTGCCAGGGCCGGGCACTGCCTGGCTTGGGCTTGTGGGAGAGGAACCCAAGGGAGATGCTCTGGAACCATAAAGAAGAATCCAGGGGAGATGGCTCTGCACCCCACAGGTTCCAAACCCATCTGGAAATGGACTTCTTAAGAGTTAGGCACTATAAACCACTCCCACCATTCCCCAGTGGGGTACAGTGCTGATGGGGCATTTCTGGGGGGCTGCCCCTCACACCCCACAGCCCCACCCACCTCAATGAAGAAGATGGCCCACACTTTTCCCCAGGACTTGGACTCAGTCAAGGTGTTGTGGCTGGCCAGGTGGCTGCCCTTGACGGTCAGGGTGTGATGCACCACGCCGAGGGTGAGGACACCCGCCAGGAAAGGGATGGTCTGGGCTGACCGCAGGCACAGGAACCCTGTGGAGAAACCAGCTGGGCAGGAGCTCGGCCAGGGGCATGTCCTGCAGCCCTCTGAGCCAGGCTGGAGGTGTTACTATACCCAAACACGCCACTGCCCTAAACCTGTTCTTCAGCTGCAGTTACAGGTATTTACACCACCCAAGCCAAGGAGTTTGCCTCCTCACTGCCCTCAGGCCATCACACTGAGGGTTTGGCCACTTCCAGCTGTGATGGCACTGGGTGCTGCTGGTGCCAGATCCCATCCCACAGCTCTGGCTGGGATCCCACTGGTGACAAGAGTCTGCCAGGATTTCAGCATCCCCAGGAGTTCAAAAGCAAGGGAAGGTCCCAGCTTTCCAAACATGCCACTGGAGACCGACCTCTGCTTGGCTGTGTCTCCCCACACACACCACTCACTGGTGGCTATTGCCACCAAAACTACCAGGGTTTTCCTATCCCAAGGCCAGGCACAGATGGGGCACAGGACTCCCTGTTCTCCACTGTGCCCATCCACCCAGGTATCAACCCCTCTGTATCCCGGGTGTCATTGTCACCTGCTGTGGGTTTCTGTTGGGGTTAGGGTGCCCCGTGTCATGGGGTGGAGGAGTTATTGTGGCTTTGTTACAACCTTAATAGGTGCTAACAGGCTCCCAGCAGTTCACCAGTCATGAGGAGGCAGTGTGACCCCCCCAGGACCCCCTGGCTGTGATTTGGGGTGGCTGAGCTGAGTTACCTGCTGGGAGCAGGAGGAAGCTGCAGGCAAGGATGCTGATGTCCACACCGTGCCGTTCCCACCAGCTGCTGCTCTTCACCACCTTCTGCACCAGTTCTGAGAGCTCGGTCATCAGGGCTTCCTCCTGCTGCCCTGCTCGCTGTGGGGCCCCCCCGGGCGTCCCACCCTCGTCACCCAGCGCTGGTCCCGACTCCCAGCCCGCTGCCATCACCTCTGTCCTGCTGCTCTCAGGTGCTGTCGTGTCCCGGAGCGGGGGATCCCCCATCCCCCGGAGCCGGGGGGTACCGCTGACCTCACCGTTGACCTGCTGTCCCTTCTGTCCCGCCGTGTCCCCGTTCTCCACCGGCATGTCCCTGCTGAGCAGAGGCCACGCAGGGCATGACCCACAGGGGATCAACCCCAGCATCCCGACCCACCCCAGACGGGCTTCCCGGCTCCCGCCGCCGCCGAAGGACACGGGAAGGGCAGGGATGGGAAAAGATAAACAATCCAAGGAGGACGCAGCCAGCGGACACGGCCGGAGAGCCACCCAGCCTCCCACCGCGGGGACACCCCGACCAGCCCCGGCCAGCACAGCCCCCCTACTCACGGCAGTCCCGGCCCGGCGGCTCTCCCGGCGCTGGCCATCCCAGGGTGGCCGGTCCGCCCGTGCGGCACCGCACACCGGCGCCGTGCGGCAGCGATTTGGGGGAGGGAGGAGCAGGGGAGGACCGGGAGGAGGGCGAATGCAGATTAGCGATGGCAATAATCCGCCTCGGTGGCCCATTTCGGGGAGCAGCCGCGGCGGAGGGGCCGCGGGGAGGACACTCGGCGAGGGCACGGGGAGGCGACGGCAGCGGAGGAGGGAAGGAGCAGAAAAAAAGATGGAGAGAGGCAGTGGAAACGCTGGAGGCAGAGGAGCCGAGTGCCCGAAATAGCCCTGAGAAACCCAAGCGGAGCGCTGAGGACGGGGATAGGGTTTCGCTTCTGCCGGGGAGAGGGAGCAAACATCTCCTGTCCCACGAGGGAGCTGTTTTGGGGAGGAAACACGGCCTTTTCCACAGCAGGGAGCCGGCCTTGGGAAGGAGGAGCAGCGCACGGCTGCCTGTGCCTGCTCAAACTGCTGCTGCTGCTGCTGCGGGGCCAGATGTTCCCTTCTCTGTGCTGGGGGTCACACTGAGCCCAGGGGCACCTGCCAGGGACCAGATTACCCCAAACTTGTCCCTAGAAGCGCTGGCCCCCAATCCTGACCCCCACAGGGTCCCCCTTCTCTTCTGAGCTGTTTCCAGGATTTTTGTAAGGATTTCCTCCCTTTTCTGTCGCTGCCTCCTGACTAATCACTTAGAGACAAAGCAGACATCCCAAAACTTTGGGGATGCCCTCCTGAGCCTAATTTCTTTATGGAGGAAAGCTAAAATCGCATCACTCCTCATCATGGCACCAGATTTCTTCTTGTTTTGTTATTTTTCCTTACCAAAACCCAAATCAGCACAACTGATCCACCCAAACCTTAATGAACATTGAAATCTAGCAAATCCCCATGGAGCTGCAACAACCAAGGCTGGTTTGCTATACCCACCACTGGGGTATCCCATCCCCAAAAATGGGATGGACTCAGCACCTCCAGTAACATCACATCACTGCAGTGACATGCAGGAAAGCAAAGCAAACCTCACACCCAAGTTGCACCAAGTCCCAGGGAATTGTCATCATAGCCTGGGGAAAAAAATTAACAACAATTTTAAAAGATCCCAGAGCCCCCTCAGCAGCCCCCCCGTCCATTAGTGGGTTGAAAACCACATGGGAAAGACTGAATTTTGGCTTCTGGGGAAAAGTGTTGAACCTGCAAGAGTTTCTTCCTTCAAGGTGCAGCCAAGGTGGGAGTCACAATGCTGACAGGAGAGCAGGAACCATAAGGAGAGTCTGCAAAGCAGTAAGGACAGCCAGAAGATTCAGTATTGTAGCCCTGAATCTGCTGCCTTGCAGAGCTCCATTTTCAAAAGAAACTTTTTCAAAAGAAACCAATTTGCATCTGATTTTCCACCACACAGAGGGCAAATCACAAAATCCTCCCTACCAGCTGAGATTTTAGGGATCAAAGCAAACACTGACTTGGCCCTTGCACTGTGGACACAAACACCTCCAATTTAGCAGGAAAAACATATTTAAGACTCAGAAATCATTCAGCACACAGCAGGGAAGCTGGAGAGGATCAGTGTAATCCCTGGAGCAATGAGCTCTTGCCAGCAGCTCCTGACCCCATGGCTGCCCCTCACCCCAGGCAGTGTAGGGGTCCCACAGGCAGATTCCACTGGGGATCAGGCCACCACCACTGTCCTCATCTGTCCCTTCTGCCTCCAGAACTGAGCCTAGCCCCTGGAAAGGCCAAATTTGCTCCCCAGCAGGCTCCTCCCATGTCTCTGCTCCCCAACAAGGTGGAAACGGGCCATTTTAGCCTGGCACAAGGACACACCTGCCAGGCTGGCGGGACCCAGGCTGGCTGTGGCTGCAAGGTGCTTCCTGCTGACCCCTCCCAGGGTTCTCCCAGCCCATGGGGCAGCACCTTCTGCAGCCCCCAAAAGTGCTGTTTCCAGCCCCAAACCCAGGAGTTTGCAAAAGTTGCAGTATTTGCACACCGGGAGGTGGGAGGGGAGGGGGGCAGAGCCCCCCCAGCAGCCCCTCCGTCCCTACAGCCACCCACCTTGCTCACTCTCCTCATCTCCCAGGGGAGGAAGGAGCAGGCTGCAGGGGCTGGTGGTGGGGCACCATCAGCTCCCCTGGCTGCTGCAGCCATACACCCCAAAACCACCATCCCCCTGTTACCCTGGAATTACTGGGGTTGCAGAGATTCACTTTTATAATACCTGGTGTGATTCCTCCCTCCCCCCCTTTCAGTCCAAGCACATTTGGGTAATTAACTTAATGAAGGATTAATTACCGCCATCCCCTGCCCAACAGGGAGAACTGAAGCACAATCCCTTTTGCCTTTTGGGGTCTGGCAGAGCCACGAGGTCCTCAAAAAGGAGAAATTCTCCCAATTCATCATCTCACCCCGCCCTTCTCCCTGAGCCCAGCAGCCGAGCAAGGAGCTCCATCTGCAGGCGAAGCTCTGCCTCCATCACCCCGAAAGCAGCTCCATCCCCCCAAATTCCAGCACGAGGGTGTTTGGCACATCCCAACTTCCACAGCCGGGCAGCTCCCACAGCTGCTGCCAAGGTGGGAGAGTAGCTGAGGTTCCCACTCACCCACCCACCCCAAGGCTGCCCCACAACCAGCTGGGACACCCCAAACCCCCTATCCCTGGGGCTGTGGGATGAGGAAAGAGCGAAGAACAAGCTTGGGAGCCTCGGGGCAGGCACCAGAGGGAGTCACAGCTCCGTGCAACAGCTGCTCGCGCTGTCGTTTGACCAAAAGCGCAGGAATCCCTACCCTGGGCAGGTGGGCTCCAAAGGGATGGTCAGCCCTGGACTGAGGGGTTCCCAAGGGATGCTCAGACCTGGGCTGGGGGATTCCCAGGGATGTTTAGCCTTGGGCTGGTGGGCTTCCAAAATGTGAGACCCAGCCCGATCCATGTGCCAGGGCAAGAAGCTCTCAGTAGGTGCTGGGGTTGTCACAGCCACAGAGCCCTGGCCCAGGGGGTGCAAAGTCCCCTCCCAGGGACCAAAACCTTGGGTGCTGGGGGGGGTGGGGGGGCAGAGCTATTGAGCCCCATCCCATGGCGGGGAAAGTCCCCTCTTATGGATCAAGACCTTGGGTGCAGCCACAGCCTCCCTCCAAGCTCCAGTGGTGCCCGGCTGGGACAGGGCTGGCAGAGTCGGTGAGATGTGACCTATCCAGGTTCCATTTGGTAGCCCACATCCTCCCAACCCTGCTGGGACATGGCAAGTTCACGCTTTAAACCTTAAACAAACACTGTCCCCGGGACACCTCGCTGTTTGCAGGGCACAAGCGGCCACTTCGGGCAACAGAAAACTTCCCGCTCGTGCTCAGCAGCTCCAGGAAGAAACTGGATGCCAGCACGGGCTAATCTGGGCGATCTGTTTGCGCGGCACAGACCGGACGACGGCGAGACGGGGCGGGCAAAGCCAGGCTGCCCTGCGCCGGGTCGTGCACCGGCTGCGGGGGAGGCACTGTGGACAGAGGCCTGGTCTTATCCAGGCTCTGTGTTGCTCCAGTGCCACCCTGCGCTGCCCCAGCAGCTCTGCTGGGAAGTGGCTGAATGGCAAAACCCCAAGAAGGGTATTGTCCGGCCAGAAAGGGGGTGCAGGCCCCACACCTCCGGTGACGTCCACACCGCCCATCCCATCGCTGCCATGTTCTTCTCATCTCTTTCACCTCCAGGTGAGAGTGCTGGAGAGGTCAGACATGGGGATTTGCTCTGCTAAACCTCAGTGATGTTCAGTCCAGGGTGAGAAGAGCTGGGATTTAGCTGTTAGCAGCAGCCAGGTGTGGAGACCTCACCCTAACTCCTTGTTCCTGTAAGCTGGAGGGGCTACATGGCATGGCAGAACCTGAATCCTCCCCACTCAAGGGTTGGGTTGATGGTCCTCCGGGTCCTGGTCAGGCCAGCATGCTGCAGGGATAGACCATGAGCACGCCACCACTTGCAGAGCAGTGACAGACCTGTGGGACTGCCCGGCAGGCAGCGGGATGTTGTTCCTTCTGAGGGGCTGGATACATGCCTGGTATGAGCTACACCACAGAGGGGAACACAACCTCCTCCCTTCTCCCCTTTCCAGTAGCCACCTGCAAACACAAGAAACCTAAAGCTCAGGGACAAGCTCCAAGGTGTAATTCCCTGCCTTCCCAAAGCTGGGTGAGACCCGCAGCAGTGGCTGGTGGATGAAGGCTTATTCAAAGCACGTGAAAAACAAACTGAGCACAAAGTCTAACTGAGCCTTTGGACATCCCAACCCAGGAATCAAATCCAAAGCACCTAAGCCACCTTTGCCTATGAGCACCCCAAATGCCCCTGGGGACTCACTGCATATCCACCAGCAGAATATCCTGATACCGTACCCAGACTGTGTTTTCAGTTTTATATATCAGCAGTGAATAAAGCAGTTGTCATCCACCTCTGCTCCAGCCCGGCTTAATTTCCAAAGCCTGGCTGGAGGTGTCAACTAATCACAGACTTCCTCCACTTAGCAGCTCAGGGCCAAGGTAATCACTGGTTTGGGTGCCTCTGCTCTTGCCCCGACCGAAACTGCTTGCCCCCACCCCTCTGTCCCTGGCGTCACTGCCTGGCCAGGTGTTACCCAACGCAGGAGTGCGGTGGAGATGCCGTGGGCTCCGTCCCTTTCCGCTTCCAAAATGCTGAGCCTGCCGATGATAGTGCCACCAAGGGGTGGCTGAATCTTCTCACTTACTGGCCTGGCAGGGCTTTTGTGACCCTGGAGTTCTGCAGGGTCCTGTCCTGGCAACAGTGGGCCCTGAGGAGGGAACCGGTCGCCTCTCCAGTGCCAGTCATCAGCCAGCGATTGGAACAACACTCTTGGGCACAACACTACGCTTCTAGTCTTCGAAAATCAATAAGTTTTAACTTTTAAACATGGCACAGCCCTCCCAGGTGCCCTCCTGGTCCCCAACTGGAGCCACCAGGGCCAGCCACACACATGTCCCCGTGGGCAGGCACCCTGCCCATCAGCTCCCCGGCAGACACCCACACAAAGTTTTTAGCGCTGGGTGCAGGCAGGGTAACTCCAGGCTCCATCCTCTGCCCTCTCGAGGAAAGAGGGACATTTCCAACCTCCTCAGCGTGTGGAGGGAAGATGAGGGCCCCAGGGCAGCATTACCCCCCACTTGCCACCTTGGGCTGATCTGTGGTTGAGCAAGGATGGTTTGTCAGGATGGCTCAGTGCCACTACCCACAGCTGCTACTGGGGGCCAAGTCTCCCTGCCAGCTTCCACTGCTGGCTTCTCATACCAAAGGGAAAAGAGTCTGGGAGGGAGGGCAGGCTCAGGGCTGAGTTTCTTTTGTCTTCTCCCCCAGGAGATTTTGGACAGGTTCTCTTTTTAGACAGGCTGCATTTGCCCAGTTTAAGAAACCACAGCTAATGTGGGTGCCAACCAATACCTGGATCTTGACCCTGTTGCCGCTCTTGGTGGGATCAGGATACACTGAACTCACAGAAAACAGGAATTCCTGCGAGAGAGAAAGCTCCCTGCTCACGAAGAAGCTCATGTCCAGCTTTAACTGGCAAGAGGAGGGATTGCAGGATGCGGTCCCTGCGCCTGGATGGGCACTGCCCTCCGCTGGGCACGAGTCTGTGCTCTTCCCTGGCATGACGGGTTGGTGCCACCCTGGGTGCAAACAGCAATTAGTGCCACGGTCCCCGGGCAGGTGCCCGATCCCACACTGCTCCAGCCGGAGGGAAGGCGAGGGCAGCTGGGGCCATGATGTAACCTGCTGTGCCCGGGAGGCAGTGCCTGGAAGGGAGCGAGCCGCCCAGCAGGGGTGGGAAGCCAATGACCTGTGTCACTCGTTTGGGCTGGAAATGTGGCTGGGAGCCAAAGGGCTGCACAGATTGAGCCAGACTCCAAGAACGCGCCCCCGCCTCGCAGGTCTCGCACAAGCAGAATCTCTTTTCCCTCTTTTGGCTGCTGGGGGGAGGTGATGGTTGAGCTGAGGGGATGGGCAGAGGGTCTGTTGCAGCTCCATCTCTCTGCCAGGCTTGGGGATTCACCCAACCAGTACCCAGCGCGTCCACCTTGTCCACTACGTCGTCCTTTCCAGTGGGCACAGGCAGCTCACCAGAGCCTTGATGAACTGAACACCACACCAAGGGCTGTTTTTGTTTCTTTTCCCAGGCGAGTGCCCAATGCTCCCTGCCATCCAGAGGGATAACTCACACGCTGCCTGGCAGCTATTTCATCAGCACAGCTGGACCCATACAACCAGTTAGCTTGGAAAAACACGACTCTTCTAATGATACCTTTGAAGCAGTTGGTGCTCTGGATCCCAGTCCACCAAGGGAATATCTGAAGGAGCCCAGAGGAGGTTGTGGGTCACCTCTGGCTGGCACATGGCTTCATCCCCAGTCCTGCCAGCACCACTGGGTGAAGGAGCCATTTCCCATCCCCAGTGCCTGAAAACTGGCATTTTTGCAGCCTACTAAGAAAACAAACACCAGGAAAGCTGTTAATCCTCCAACTGGTTTTCCTATGAAAGAAACATCTCCCTGGCCCCATTCCTCCCGCTTTTCCCCTCCCACCATAAGTTGTTGCAGGCAAATCCAAGGCGCTGCTCCTTAATCCCAGCCTGGGGAAGTAGGAGCCACCCCTGACCCGAGCAACCTCACCTCACCAGTGTGTTTTATTACCGACTTTGACAAGGGCCCACTGGGATCGGGGTCAGTGGCAGCCAGAGCTCACTGGCGGGAGGGCAAAGTGGGGCACAGCAGAAGAGGGAGGAGGCCTATGAAAAAAAATAGGGCTTAGAATAGAAACCAGGTTAGGGCTAAACTGTGGGTGTAGGAGCTGTCGTGGCAGGTAGAGCTACCTGCTCTGCCAACCCAGGGGACCTGAGGCCCTCTGAGCCGTACTGAGCATTCCTCACCAAAATTTCAGGGTTTCCAATCCCCCCAGTTCTAGAAGTTGCTGGGCTGGAGGGCACAGGGAGAAAGGGACCACAGGGATGAGGCTGGGTGCAAAATGAACAAGAGCAAAACCCTGAAGCCATCACTGCATCCTGCAAGGGCTCTTCTGGTCCATCAGATGGCCATGACCCTCCAGAGGGTCCTTGCTGCCCCACAAATGCCACATCTGGAGCAGCTGGACAGTGACACAGTAGGAATGGAGACCCAGAGGGCAGTTCTGTGGAAAAAAGTAGGGTTTGTTTTTGCCTTTCTTCCTGTTTGGGAAGAGAACAATCAACAATGAGCCAAGCTTGGCACAAGGTTGAGATAAGACTGGCCTCCTGCAGCGCTTGCAGTGGCACAGCGAGAGTCACGAGGCCCTTGGCACAACCTGGAGGGTTCCTCCACAGTGCACGGAGGGTTCACAAGGTGCTGCCGGCACCACCCGGGCACCTGCCAGCCCAGGGAGCCCAAGGGCGGCCGGATCTGCCGGAAAACACAGAATTCATCCTATGGTCACGTCCCTGGCTGGGTCATGGCCAGCTGGAGCCAGGCACAGAGCTGATAGCAGGATTTACCAAGAGAGGCCAGAGGCAGTTCTGGGAATAGCCCCGTTGGCCAGCTTGGGTCTGCTTCCCAACAAGGATGTCGCCTTCCAGCACGTGGCAAAGGTGATGCCTCTGGGTGACCAGGAGACTTGCTGGAAGAGGGATGACTAAGACTCGTGCTTTGTTGGAAAAAGAGGTGAAACCAGTCTCCTTGGACCTCATAGGAAATTCCAGACTCAACCTGTACATGGGTTGATGGGTTTTCCCAGCCCACGGACACCCGGTCACCCAGGAATTCACTCCATCTGCTCCATAGGGGGAGAAAACCTGCTCTCAGACATCTAAAAAATATCCCTGAGACCTCTGCTTCCCCTGAACACCAGGTCTCCCTTTCCCATAGTAAAAAATCCTGTGGTCAACAAAATCACCTTTCCAGAAGACAAGTTCACAGTGGGTGGATTCCCATGCCCATCCCCTGCCATATGGAACATTGTCCTCAGTCCCTTGAGAAGGCTCTGCTGGAGGTGGCACTGCTGAGGAGTCAGGGTGGGGAGGACACAAGACAGCCAGTGCTGCCAGCTCCCCCTCCTTTACACAGTAATTTGGGGAAGAAATAGTATAAAAAGGTGATTTTTTTGGCTTTTAGTCCCAACACAGCCTTATCCTACTGCCAGGGCTGGGCCAGTTTCTGGCATCACCTGTCCCTGGGGTGGTGAGAAAGGGAGCTTGTGGTCACCTTCAGAGAGGAAGGCACCCATCCCATGTCACCTCCTCCAGATCCTGGTGCCGTGAGATGCCTGGGGAGGGCAGGGGACCTGCTCATCCTCCCTGGCATGGAAAGCCACCCAGGAGGCTGATCTTCCCTTGGGAAAGGCGGTTTGAGCACGTGGCATCCCTGCCCGGCGGAGCCGAGCAGCCCCGGGCCGGGTGAGTAACGCCTCCGGCCGCCTGCCTCGAATACCGAGGGCTGATCTATGACCTGGTGCCAGCGGGAGGAGATGTGCTGCTCCGCTGGCACACAGGGGCCCCTCTCACCACCTCCAAAATGCCTCCTGGGGAGGGTCAGGCAGCCCTCACTGCCACCTTGGGTTTTCGTGAGGGATGCCCAGCACGGGGCAGGGCTGTCCCCGTTCCTGTAGGCGTTATCCTGGAGCCGGAGCAGCGCTCCGGTCACAGACACGCCGATGCTGCTCCCAGCGCTCTGCCTGCACGGGCTTGTATAACCTCTTACGTCAGGCAGCGCTGGGCCGCAGCCGAGCCGGCTCCTGCCACTCTCCCTGCCCATCCTGGCCCGGCACCACGGCCAGTCCTGGGACACAAAATTCCTAGGTCTCACTCCCTGGGGACCCCTGCATCTGCTGGGTGCCCCATGGGCCCCTCTGCCAGCAGCCTTCCCTCAGGGGTGCTGGGGGATGCTGTCACCTGGTCCCTGCTGTGACCCAAGGATGCTCATCCCCCAGCTCAGAACCCTTTGGGGCACAGTCCTGCCTAACATGGAGCAGTCTGTTACCTGTGAAAGCAACCAGGAAGGGAAAAAAAAAAAAAAAAGTTTTTATACTTTTTCCCAGAGCAGAGGAGAAGGGGCAGGATGTGGCCAGAGCTGCTCCCTGACCAGCAGTGGAGATGAGTCCAGCACAGACCATCACAGCCCGACCGGTGCCCATAAAGGTTCCACCCCCCAGCCGCCCCTGGCCTGCTTTCCAAACCCGACCGGCCGGGTTTCGGGGTACTGGAGGGGTGCCAAAGCACCAGGACAGCGGGGTGAAGGCATTCCCCGGCACCAGAGTGGGCAGGACGCCATGCCAAAAGCAGCATCGGCTGCTCACCTCCCCTTCCCACCCCCTGAAACGCGAGCGAAGCCCCTGGGGAGATGCTGTCTGGGTGCATCAGTGAGTACCCTCGCGGGCTGCGCAGCCCCCGGGGCACGGGTGACCGAGCCCACACGCCCACGCCGAGCAGCACCCACCGCTGCCCCTCGGGCATCGCTTGCGGGTGTCCGAGTGCCGCAGGGTTTGGTTCGGCGCTGGGTGCTCTTATGTAAGGGAGCAGGAGAAGCAGTGAGGATGAGCGCGGCTTTGTAGGTCAAAAAATGGAAGTGCGGGGCAGTTCGGGGGTTGGGCTGGGTCAGCTCGTGAGTCAGTGGCAAAGGAGGGACCGGCGCGGCGGAGGCTTTATTAGCTGGAGAGGGGTGGAGCGAGGCTCCGCAGGCAGGCGAGGAGCCCCGCCGAGGCACCGCACCGACGGAGCGGGGTCTCGCCCTCCCACCCGGCGCGTCCCCCCAACACCCCCGGCCCGCCGGCGATGCGGCCCCAGCCCCGCTCCTCCTCCTCCTCCTCCTCCTCCTCGCCGTGCCCCTGAGGGGCGGCCGAGCCGCTCGCCCCCCGCCGCAGCCCCAAACGCCCACGGCGCAGCCAGGAAGGCGGTGATGGAGCAAGGTCAGTGAAACAGGTTTCTCCTCCCGGATCCCTGGAGCAGGCGTCCTTCCTGCGCCGGCTGGGGAGCTGCGGACTTGTTGACAGCGGCTCTCGTTAGCTCGGTTATTGAGCGGGGCCGAGGGCTGGGCTCCCTGCCCCGGAGGTAGCGGCTCCGATGGGGTCATGGATGCGCCGTGCATCTCCCCATCCCTCCTCAGGTGGGCAGCCGTGCTTCAGCCTCAGCCTTCCCTGGCCTCGTAGGACCCCCTGGGAGCCCCCTGCCCTGGGAGGTCTGCTCTGAAACATCAGTGGGGTTGGGGTGGTTGAAATAAGGGGTGTTCGTGTGGCAAGTCTCCAGTGACAGGGACATGGAAGGGTTTGGGGTTGACATCCCCAGCTGACCCCAGTGCTGTGGCCCACAGCCATCCCGGGTGCTGATACACCTGCTGAGCCACAGTGCCACTCTCAGGGGTCATTTATGGCTGTGGAGAAGGGCTAGGCTGTGGATTTATCACAGCAGAGGTAAAAGGTAATATCAGGCCAGCTGCCAGGATCCATATTCTACCTGTTCAGGCCTTTTGGCATTCCGGAATTCCCACACGCTCCTCTGCGTTTGTCACCATCACTGCCCACTGCTGATGGCACCGAACTCCAGGGACAGGGGAAGCCTGGCCATCCCTGCTGTGGGCTCATTTCCAAAACACAGCCAGAGAGTGTGCTGAGGGGATGAGTGTGGGTGAGGGTCCCCACAGCCAGTGCCAGGCTCTGCTGGGACACGGCCGTGCCAGCCCAGCTTTGCTGCTTCGTGCCAGTGAGATAAGGGGTGATAACAGAGGGATGTTGTGGCAGACAGGTCTGTCCCTGGCGCCTCCTGTGAGGGCAGAGCCTGTCCTTTGGTCACAGCAGCGTGGTGCCGAGACTGCTGCTACCTCTGCCCACGCACTGGTGGCTGCAGGCTCACCCAAGAGGGGACAAGACCCTTGGGAAATCCACTCATGCTTGTATAGGACTTACTGTCTGGGTTTAGGTGGTTTTTGGGCTGGATGCCCTCCTGGCAGCCCTGCACTTGCTGCTCCAGCTGGTGCAGTTCCATGGGGGGTCAGGTGGCCCAGCCTTCACCCCTGGTGTGTTTCCCCTGGTGATGGCTACTCCCTTCAGGTCCCACCAGGACCTCCTGGGCGCTGCTGGCTTCAGAGAGTGCTGATGTGTTAGAGCTTGGTGCCCTGCAACAGGAAAATATAGCTGTTGTCAAAGTGCATCCTGAAAGTAGACAGAGATCAGTGAGCAGGAGCAGCTGGAAGTTGTCCTTGTCACTCCAAAAAAAGTGAGAGATAATGATGAAAGCTGAGATTACCACTATCCTCAAGCTGCCCCAGAACTCAGGCTGGAATTGCAGGGCTCTCCATGGGCAGGGGTCCCCAGTGCCAGGTAGTGCTGCACCACATGCAGCGACGGGCACTGACCTGACCCCCACACCAGCCGAGGGTCCCACAGCCTCCTCTGTGCCTTTGCCACCCAGCGTTCTCCCACCAGAGCATCCAGGACAGGATGCACAAGGCATCAGTCCTGCAGTGCCAGTGTTTGCCCCAGCAGAGCACATGGTCCTATTTAGTAGTGCTACCAAGGAGCTGGTGTCAGTATTGTCCCAGCTACTGAGAGTTTCCCACTCGCCGTCCCCCCCGGGACTTGTGTGCCCCTGCTGATCTGATCTGTCACCCCTGGCGCTGCTGAGCTGATCTCTTGTTCACACAGGGGATGCTGTGGTGCTGGGGTATCTGGCTGCTCAGTACCCTCACCCCAGCACATGGAGTGGCACAGAGCCAGCTCCATCACTGGGCTTGCTTCCTCCTGAAATGGTTTCCTCGTTTCAGTTTCCCTCCAGCTTCAGCATTTCCATGAGCAGTGCTGGGCGTGACCCCATCCTCACTGCTAGTGCCAGGGCTGTGCCAGAGCAAGCCAGAAGCTTGGGTGTCATGGGGGACCAGGGATGTTCAGCAGCTGGGGATGATGATGACCTGGGTAATGACCTGCAGTGATCAGGCAGTGCCTGTGAAGTACACTTGTTCCCAGCAGCACTGTCAGTGCCCAATGGGATGAAACCAGACAGATGGCTCTGGGGTACCAGTGATGCCCCACACCCTGCTCTGCCCTGGCTCCCCCCTGGGATGCCCAGTGCCATCTGCAGGTGTGCCCCTGTGCTCCTTGTTGGGACCAGGCTGGGGCGATGGGTAACGGGACAATGGGTACCAGGGAGAAAACTGATGGCAGAATCCATGGCATTGCTTGACATTTTGCTAATATTTTTATATTGCATTAAGCAAATGTAGAAAATTATTTGCCCTGTTAATACCTAAAGCCAGAATTAAAATGAAATGACCCCTCCACTTCTCCTGCTTTCCCAGCCTGCCTGGCAGCTCTCTCACAGGCACGCTGATCTGTGTCCGTGCTGCTGCCTTTTGGGGCACTTTGGTTTTGGGAACAGCCATGGAGGGTCCCAAAAGCAGTTTCAAGGCAAGGCGCTGCATCCAAACCAGGCTGCACATCCAGGCCTGCACTGGGCTGCTGGGGGACACTGTGCAAGGGACAGCAAAGCCAGGGTATGCCGGGGGTGCCACACATGGACCCCCTTCCCCCTCACTCTCATCCTGGCCCTCCACTTTCCTACAACCACGTGTTACTCAGCTGTTGGGCCAGGAAATGAATCTCTGATGGGATGGGCAGGAAATAGTAAAGCAAGTGGGGTACAATGGCCTGCACTGGCCTGGCAGGTCCTGGACCCCAGTGTCACCCTCCAGTATGGGCACTGTGGCTGTCACTGGCTCCAGGCGAGGCTGGGAAAGAGGAGCATCAGGCAAGGCTGAGGACTAAGTGCTCCATCCCAAGGGACCTTCCTCCCTCTAGCCCCTTCTGCCTGTAGGACCTACCTGATGGTGTCCTGTGGTCCTTTCTTGGTTCCCATGTCAGTCCCATGTGACATGGCAGAGCATACGTGCCATCCCAGGGGAGCAACCAGTAATCACCATGCCACCATCGGCCTGGGGAAGCAGCCATGTCCCCATGGGCCAGCTATGGTACCCAGCAGCCAAGCAGGAATGATGCAGTGTTCACTTGGTGCCTGCAAACCTGCATCTCCAGCAGAACCACCATACAACCTTGGTCATCCCCAAAGCATCCCCTGCCTTCGCCCTCCTCCAGCCTGTGGTCTGGGGGTCCAGCCAGCTCCTAAGGATGGGGAGAAAAAAACAGCTGAGTGCTAATGAGTGCCAGTGCCTCCATCCTTGAAGCAGCTGTCGGGAAATAAAGGCAGGGCCTGTGAATCAGCATCACTTTTGAGTGATGCTCAAAGTTGAGGAGATGGAGATGCCTGGCCAAGGATGGGGTGCCCATGCAGCGGCTGGACTGCTGGCACAGACCCTTGGCCTCACTCTGCTCCCCACACACCACCTCCTGCACCACTGGGAACATGTGCAAGCTAAAACTGGGGACTGGTTTTGCTGGGAAGCCCCATTTAACAGAGGCACTGGACAGTTTGGCATTTGTGGCTTGGGGTGTTAAGGGATGACCATCCCAAGGATCACTCATTCCATGATGGGGACATGCTGCCATCCACTGCGACGGTGCCCACAGGACCTGCCCCGTGTCTGACTGCTCCGGTGCCACAGGCAGGGACGAGGGATGGTGTTTGCTTGCTGGCAGCAGCGGGTCAGGGAAACCTGTGGCCTGGCTGGGTTTCTGTTTGGGAGGGTATTTAAGGGTGTTCTCCAGGGTGTGCCAACCCTGGCCTCCACCCTGCTTTCACAAGCACCCTCTCCGAAAGGAGCTTGTTGTTCTCGGTTGTGGAGGGTAATGAGCACCGTGAAGTTTCCCAGGGAAACTCGGGCTGTCAATGGGCAGTGCAGGGACAGGGCCAGCTCTGCTGAGAACCTGGGGACAGATGTGTCCCCTCCTCATGCCCAAGGCAAGAGGAGCTTGGCTCTGACATGAGCCCAGTCCAGCAACCCAGCTGGTCAGGGGAAGCTGGAAAGCAGGAGACATCTCTTTGGCCAGGGCTTTGAATGCTGTGTCCTGAAGGGGCTGTGGCCCCACACTTTGTGGGAAACAACCTTGTTGGAAACCATTAGGACCAAACCTAAAACCAAGGAATATGCATGAACTCCAAGTGCAGGTATTTGCTCTGGAGCTGCTGGTGCCTCTGACAGCCCTCCCCATGCCCAGAGACATCTTCCTCACCTCACCTGGGGCAGCCATGGGCCTGAGCCCATCTCCTGGGCTCTGCCACACTGCATTGGTGCCACGGCTCAGCTCTGGTCTCTCCCTCTGTCATGGAGGTGACCACATTGGTCTTAGGACTTGGTGATCCTAAGTGGCATTTTTGGGCTTGGTCTTTCTTACCTGTGCAGGGAAATGTCCTGTGTCATTTGGGTATTGTCATGACAGCAAACCTTTTCACTGGCTCTTTGAAGGAAAGATAAGTTGAAAAAAAGGATCTCTGTCAGCATCAGGAACTGCTTGGGTGCTCCTAAGCAAAAAAGCACAGTTAGTGAGCGTGCAAACCCCAGTGCCTGGCAGCCCTCAGATTCCCACCACTACCCGGTGCCTGGCCCACAAAAGGCTCTGGTGGGTGCCAAGCCAATAGATCCATTTACCTGTCATCTGCTGGGATAAACTGGTCCCCATAGCACTGGAGTGACAGCAATGTGAGCCACAGCACATTGTTCCCCACCTGTGTCCAGCACAGACCCAAAGGCACCATTCAGACCTGGGGAAACTGAGGCTGGGAACTGGTTCATGGTGGGCAGCTGGTACTGCCAGTCATCAGAGCAGGGACAGAGGGGTTGGGTGTAGTCACACGTGTGCATGAGGATGAGGGCGAATGAAGCAATCGTAACCTCACCTGAAAATTTGCCTTCATAAGACAGGCCCTGCTCACAGCAGGTGGCAGTCCTTGACTCCTGGTGGGCTGTGGGTCCTATCCTGCTCTCCCAGACCTGGTCCCGGCAGAGGGAGCTGTGACATCATCCAAGCCACAGCTCTCCCTGCAGGACAGCAGCCCCGGGCTTTGGAGAGGGACCAAAGAAAACAGTGCCGGGGCCGCGGCGGAAAACTCGCAGACTCAGCACGTCTGAGCACTCCCCCTTTCGCCTGGAAATCGAGCCAAGAGTTATGCAGAACTTGTAATTTAAAATGCAAATGCACTATTAGCTCTAAAATTACTTAAAAAGCTAATCAGTTTGCATCTGTGCAGAAAGATCTCAGACCCTGAGTGCAGTGATGGTGCTTCACTGATGCCCGAGCACCTCTGTGTGCAGTGGCACAAGGCTGGGATCCCACACCTCTCCTGGTGGGGCTTCAGCCACTCAGGGGGCAATAGGGCAGAGAAACACCTTGCAAAGAGTATTTCTAACGTGCAAAGAGTAATTTTCCTCCCCTACACCCACACACCCAGGGCAAGCACGGGCAGGGAGCAGCACAACTTCACACCAAACAAATCCCCATCCTCCAAGCAGATAAACCACAACCTCCACGTGTCCAAAGGGACAAGCATGGTCCAGATCCCAGCCTGACCCAGGACCAATGTTAAGGGGTCATTCCTTATCATTTGGATCCCTGAGATAAGGTTGATGAGCAGCACCAGTAACAACTTACAGCATTTCTCTGCTCTGGCAGTTTGCATCACAGCCTGAAGAGGCACACTGCCAGCACCCCGTGGCAAGGGGCCATGGGGACATGACCAGGTCCTCATCCCACTGCTGCACTCTAGAAACACTCATGCCACCCAGGAGCCATCCATATATCGCATCTGGAAGATGGTGCAGTGGAGCTGGGAGCTGAGGGCTCAGAGAGTGCGATGGTCAGTGAGAGCGCGATGGGTGTGTGGGAACATCTAACGCTGTGGTTCAGAGCAGTGGTTTGAGCACTGAAGCATCAGGGATGCTTGGAAGAGGCTCTGGGCTGCAGCCCAGTGTTATGCTTTGTCCTGGGAAGATCCTTGAGGCAAAAGTCAAGGTCTTTCACACAAAAACTGCTGATGCAGCTCGGTGCCCCTGAGAAATGTTGCATCTGTGAAACAGCTGTTTGACCACTGGACAGCAACTACCAACATGTTCAAACCACCATTTCATTTCGTATTGTTGCCGTCAAGACAGCACAGAGCAGAATCACAGAGGTGCTGAGCACCTGGTGGCTGAAGTCGGGCTTGGTGTGTCTCAAACTGAACAGCCCCACACCGCGGTAATGAGAATCCCCTTGCAAAAACACAGCACCAAACAAGGTGATGCTTCTCCCCAAATGAGAACCTGGAGAGAGAAGAGAACTCCCCATCCCTCTGTTCCTCAAGCCCAAACCCCAAAACAACCACGTGCTCAAGAAAGAGTAGATTGTAATTATTTATTTTGGGTCCCTTTGAAAATATCGTGTTATCTCCTTCCATTCATGGCTTCATGCGGTCTCACAGCCTGTGACAGCAGTGTCCCAGCCAGCTGTGTAGGTCACTTCTTCCTCCAGTGAGCAGGAGACCATGGTCCCTTCAAGGCTGGCAGGTTGGTGCTGCCTGGTCCGATCTCAGCAGTCGTCCCTCCGTCCCAGGATCCGCCTGGGAGCATCGCACAGACAGGGAGCAGAGCAAGGGAGCAGTCCAGCAGGACTGGTGGGGATGGCTGTAGCTTTCAGCTGCCCCAGGAAGGGAGTCTCTGGCTTGTGTTTTCTGGCAACTTAGAACTGGGTTTGTTTCTTGAGCATTTAAAAAAAAAAAAAAAAAAAAAGATGCTGAGGCTATCTGCAAAGGGAAAGAGAAAAATCTGTCAGCACCCAGAGGATCCAAGACCAAGCTGTACTGAAAGCCTGTAAAAGCAGCACACAGGTATCTGAAGGGTGGGCAGCCCAAACAACACAGTGAATTAGTGTGTCAGTGGACGTGGGGACACCCACACCAATGCCTTCCTTCACTTCTATTCAGGCCCACGGTCCTTCAACCCAACCCAACCAAACCCTGGAAACACCATAAAAGAGCAACAACTCCAACCCAGGTATGCAGTCTCCAGAGGTCTGAGTAAGATCTCAAGCATTTGGGGAAGGATTCCCAATGCCACCGGGCACGGCTGTCAGCCTGCTCCCACCGGGAATTGCGGTTGATTTCCTAATGTCTTCAAAAGGTGAAGAGTCAAGACAAGCCTGAGTGTGGTTATAATTCTCAGCTACAGGGACAGAGGAGCATCAGACCGCAGAGCAGTCTGCATTCATATCGGTTATGAAATGAAACAAAGGCTTCACGTCCTGCCCAGTCACATTAGGGCTGTTGAGTAATGAGCTAACACTATTGCCACCTCTCCAAACTCTCATCCTTTCCACACGAGCAGGAATTTGCCCACACACAGAAGTGCTGAGGTTACCTGGACTCCTACTCTTCCAAGCGGGTTGAAAACAAGGCCTTACATTGTCCACATCTGCACCTGCTAAAGGGGTTTAACTGCACAGAGGCCCCATCTCCTACTTACAGTTCAGTGTCTACAATGACATCTGGCTTCTCCAGAGTTTGTCGTCTCCTCTGGATGGCATCCACAATCTTTTTCCTGGGGCCTAGTGGGATATTGATGCTCTTCAGGTCATTGTCTGAACACAGCATGAGGGCCTCCAAGTCAATCTTTTCCTTCTTCAGGATGGAGATGAACTCAAACATGTGCAGGGAAGCCAGAAAAGTCTCCAGGGGGCTGGTGTCAGGTTCGTCATCGTCGTCCAAGCCCAGCTCCACCTCGTCCCAGGGCAGCTCCTCCGCGTTCCTCTCCTGCAGGCTGTTGGCACTGCCAATGCTGTCGTTGAGACTTGGCGAGCGCTGCAGGCGGCTCCGCAGTTTGACGCCCATCCCATCCGTGTTGTCCTCCCCCAGCGCGCCCCCGTCCTCCCGGCCGATCCCAAAAAGCCCACTGCTGACGTAGTTGCGCCGGAACACCATGGTGCCCAGCCCGGGGCGGTTGAACAGGGACTCGTGGCCAGAGTCGGTGCTGACTTCCGAGTGGGCCGAGTCCATGTGCAAGCCTGGGTCACTTATGGCACGGGACACGGTGTCTTCATCCGTGAGGAACATGTCTCTGATATTGCGGCGGGTCCACTCCTTGGGGCTGGCGTACGTGCCCTGCTTCACAAACATGACGTCGTTGCCCAGCTGCAGACCGGACAGGGACCTCACGCTCTTCCTCCCATCCTCATAGATCTTGAATGTCCCGTCCACCTGCTTCTTCTTCTCCAGCTTCTTTTGTATTTTCGTCTTTCCCTTGGCTGTGCCATGGATGGTGGCTTGAGAGTATGGCAGGGAGGTCACCATGGACATGTGCTGGAACTTCTTGCTTAAGGTGCTGCTTGAATAGCTGGAAAAGCTCATGGTGTCTGAATTATCCGACATCTCCTTTCTGTACCGTTTCTCCATCCTTTCGTGGTGCTTCTTCTGCAGCTTCACACAGTCCTTAATCCTCCTCTCCGCGTCCCGAAAGGCCTTGTCCTTCAGTTTGCTCACCAGCTTGGGGTTGAGGCTGCTCTGCTTGGCAGCAATAGAGTCCAGGTACCGCACACACTCCATGTGCCCCTTCATGGCTGCCATGTCCAGCGGGGTGTGGTAGTCATTGTCCAGGCACCAGATGTTGGCCCCAAAGGAGATGAGGAAGGAAAGGCAGTTCAGGTGGCCGTTGGCTGCCGCCAGGTGGAGAGGGGTGTTCCCCCAGATGTCACATTTGTCTGGATCGCCCCTAAACAGCAAGAAAAACCAGTTAGCATTTATGCATAGGTGACAGACTCAGCTGAGATATTTCCAGCTGTGCGGGGGCAAATCAGTACCATGAAGTGTTGAGTCCCTGAAATGTGAAGCTACACTCTTCTGACCCCCACAGCTTAATTTCAAAGGGCTCTTCTGGAGGGGTGTACCACTGACATGGAATCATTGTGCCTGACATGCAAACCTGTGGCAATTCCTGTGACCTGAATTTAGATCACAGGAAAAATATGCTCCTGCATCAAACCAACTTTTGGAGGGAGGCAAGACAGCTTCTGAATAGCCCAGAACTGAAATATGGGCCTGATTCCAGCTCAGGCCTTAAGTTTGTTATGAAATATTGAATTGCAAATGTCCCATTAAATTCTAGTCAGATTCTATCTTCAGACCTTGGCTTCATTCACATTCTGCATAGGGGTCTCCCAAAATGACGGTCTGTATCCCACATCCTGGGTGGGACACCTTGGGGTCCCACCATTGCAGTAGCACCACCATGAGACTCCTCAGCAATGGTTCTGAAACCCACCACCTGCTGCACCTTCCCACCCTCCTGTTCCTCAGTGCCTGGGGAAATCTGGGGCTCAAGGGGCCTGTTGGCAGTAGAGAATAAGAGTGAATTTGCTGGCCTTGGCCTTGGCACGGGGGTTTTGTGGGGGATTTTGCTGTACTGTGCTTGGTCTCGGTTGCATGGCTTAGAGCACATTGGTATTAGCACATCCTGAGAATCCAGTTTCAGAGAAAGTAGAGATTAGGTTTCTGCACTCCTCAAGAGCTGGGCACTCGACTGCTGCCATTAGCATCTCTTCTCACACCGTGCCAGCCCCTGCCTCAGCAAGCTGCTGACAGGACACAACCGCTTGCCCACATCTCCTGCCTGCCGTGACAGGACAGACACAAACCTGGGATTCAAGGGAAGTCTGTCCTCCTGACATTCCTCTGTATTTGTGTTCGGGTGAAACAAGAGATAGTTCACACCCCTGCTGGCACCAGCCTTCTCCTGAGCGTGTGCTAATGATATGCAGCCAGCAGCAGTATCTGTCAACAAGGCACTCTCCCTCCGTGCACGTGGATAAGGCAAAGCCTTTTATTAGGGCTGTGCAGCTCCACCACCCTCCAAAGTTACTCCTGTGGGCAGCAGGGCCCTGGCAGAGCTCTGGCTCAGCAGAGCTCCTGCCCATTTCTGTGCCACCCTTTTGCTGAGCTCCAGAGGAACTGAGCACTGTTTCTCCAGAGACCTCAGCTCCAATCCATGGTGACACCAGGAGTGCAGAAGGCAAATCATAGAATATTTAGTGTTGGAAGTGACCCACAAGGATCATCAAGTCCAGCTCCTGAAACGCACACTTGAGACCTTCAGCCTGTGTTACTTAACTCCTCCTGCTTTAGAATCTGTGTCAACAAGAGCTGGGAGCAGCAGAGGCCAGAAACCTCTTCCAAATACCGTGTACTCTGTGCCATGGCTTGTCTCACTTCAAAGGATCTGAAAGCTACTCCAGAAAAAGAGCAGGAGATCACAGGAGCAGAGGGACCTCTTTCCCCTGCTGCTTTGCACCTTCATCGCTAGTGCCAAAACTCAAGCCCCAGGAACAGCCTTATTCAGCACATTCACCCCCACCCTGAAGGCAGGGACCCCACTGCCCACCCAGGACACTGCTGTCCAGGGAGCAGCAGAGCCAGAGCAGAGCCACTCAGATGGTGTAGTACCGAGTTTGCAGTCCTCAGGCTGTTCAGAAGTGTCCAGAGGTCAAACTGGAGATTATTTGGACTCAGAGCATGAGCTTCGTGCCTGTATTCCCTGAGAGCTGCTACAAGGTGCCCTCAGCTTTCCCTGTGGGAGCATGAGCAGTAACTCCACCATGCAAATGTTTTCCCAACACTTAGAGAAACTAAATAAGTACAACCTTGAGCCCTCTGGCAGACTCAGTAAGTTGGTCAATAGGTTCAGAACTGTGTAAGGGCCAAAAAGATCTACAAACCATGCAGGATTTCTGTGATCAGTCTTTGACATCTCTCATAGAAGCAGAGAAGGGCTTCAAAGATGGGTGGGGAAGAGGAGGGCAGGAGATCACAGGGTTGAGGAGCCATGAAGCCAAAAAAGGAGGGGAAGGAGCTGCCAGTGCTCCAGCAATGCTGAGTTTCAAGGAGTGGTAACTCCTCAGCCCTTGCCTCTACCCTCGTAGTGACATGTCCAGGCTGGGAAATGCATGGGGAGGATAAATATTTGATGAATTGCAAGAGAGGAGTAAATTATTGATGGAGCTGGATTTAAAGAGCCAGTGAAACTGGAACTGCTGTGCTGGCAGTGGGGCTGGAGTGCATGAAGGGCTGTTGGTTTGTTTACGTGTGCTCTGAATGGGCCTGTGGTGTGGACAGGTGAGCAAGGGCACCATGAGGGTCCCAACATGTACTTGGACTCGTGATGTGGACAGTGATTGGGCAGTGGACTCACTGCAAATAGTCTTGCTCCCCAAGCCAAGTGTGTGGATGCTCAAACTGTAAAGTACATCTTGAAGCCTATTCTTGTGTCTGTCCAGTTCAGGGGTCAGAGGGAAAATCCAGGCAGGTCTTGTGGGATTCATATTCGAAGGTCTGCTTTCATCAGGGAGTAAGTGAGGGAAAAGAGCAGCAAAACCAGCTTTCCTTGGACATTTCCAGTGTCTAGAAACAAGAGTAATAGAGCAAAAATTAGGTATCTCAGGGCCTTTGCCCTATAAATGTCTGCCGCAGGCGCTAAAAATGCATCAGAAGGAAAGAAGAATGGTGACTTGCAAAGTAGGGATGTTTGATCCAGCTCAGATAATAAACATGAGGCCCTCCCTCTGGCAGGTGTCTGTCTGAGCAAAACTTCACCTCCGGGGCGCTGCACATGAGGAGATGCTGACTGCAGGGTCCACTAAGTGGGAACGTATTTTAATAACAGGTGTAAAGTGTAGCACTTCTCGACTTCAAAGCGTTTTCGAGTGCTGAGTCAACTGTAATAATCATTATTAAAAACACTGTTAATTGGGCCCCTTAGGTGGACGTGTGCACCTCCTGAGTCACTGCGTTTGCACCATGACATGCATGCTCACTCCCTTCCTGCCGGTTTTCCCCCTCCACTTCTCCCATGGGATCCCAATTAGCCGGGCAATCCAGTGGCACTTACATATGTTCTTCCCTGGCTGCGTGTGTGGAGTTCCTCCAATAGCAATGGGCTGGCTCACCCTTGGCTCATGGGTGTGTGTGAGGAATCGGGCCGTGGGACCGGGAGCCAGCTGGTAGCAGCGTGTCCCTGGCTCCCATGAAATGTTTTTAGATAGAGGAAGAGGGGAAAAAAAAATAATTTGTGGCTTGAGGAACAATCCTCACTACTTTCAGCACAGCCAGTCAGGGCAGTGACCCAAGCAAGGCATAGAAATGAGCAGAAAAAATGAGATTTTGGACTCAGAGCAGAGCTTTGGGTTCTGTGTCCCAAGTTTTGCCCAGGTGGTGGTAAGTCAAGAATTCAGCTGTTCCCCAAGTTCAGATCCCCAAAACACCAGCAGAGATGAGGGTCATCTCAGGGCTCTCTGCCCCTTGTCCCAGCAAACAGCCAGGTTGGCAGTAACTGTGATGGGTGATTGTTAGTGCTGTGGCAGTGCCTGGGGGCACGTCTGCTGGCTCAGCACCGTGCCCAGGGCTCACCCTCACTGCCAGCAGACAGCTCAGGTGCCGGAAACAGTGGAGCTGCAAGAATGCTCCACCCTGCTCCTTCACCTTCCCGTCAGGTCATTGCCCAGGGGAAGGTCCCCACCAACACACACACGCTGCTCCAGCCCTGTGGTGTGCAGAGGATGCACATCACCTTCACGTGTCTTGCTGCATCCTCTGCTGCAATCCTGCCCCGGCCGGGGTGACGTGATGCCCTGGAGCAGCCTGGCTGATGTCAGGAGCCACCGTCACCCCCCAGACCACAGCTGAGCCACTCATCCCCTCTGCCACTGACACCTGAAGCATCCACGACCCCTGTCTCTGTGAGAAGGGAGACTGAGGAGCACCTCTGCAAAGGAATGCTGGGTGACAAAGCTGAGTGTGGACCTGCAGACACATCCTCACCTCTCCAGTGGTATGATCAAAAGAAGTCTTGGTTGTTCCCCTCTGAGGCCCCCAGACCCGTTGTTAACTGGAGCTGGACCGGTGCCCTCCACTGCCCCAGCAGGTCATAACGAACCATGCTGAAGAATTACTGCCTCTGAAAAGCTGCAGTGCTAAATGCCAGCTAGCCTGCCTCTTCCCAGCCATCATGTTAATTGAGTTTGTTTTCCTCACTGGAGCCCAGCCAGGAGGAAGAAAAAGGCTTTTTGTTTGGCAGACAAGAAGGATGAGCCGCTGCTGATCCCTCTGTCCCAAAACCTCCCTCCATCCCCTTGCAAAGGGGACACGGGACACGGACACATCACCAGCTGGTATGGACAGAGCAATAAGCTGCTTCATTACCCTTTCCCTGTGTGTTGAGGCAACAAGTTCTCCTCAAGGATCTATCAACTGATTTATTATATTTTCTTTGCCCCTCTCCATTTTAGCCCAACACCACAGTCTGCTGAACACAGCACATGGATGAGTCTCCTCTGCTGATGACAGAGCCTAGGTAACCCCAAGTGTCCATCAGCCCGGCATGACCATCAGAGTCATGATTTTGGCCCCCTCAGCCCCCTCCCACAGCCCTGCTTCTCTGGGTGCCTCTGGCCACCCTCACTAGGACATGTCATAACAGCCTGGCCCCAGCACTCAATCTACCGGCTTGTCTGGGCACAGGTACCATTACCCAGTTCTGGCAAGGAGATTTTGGTGTTTCTGGATGCCTTGGGACTCTCCCATCACTCTTCTGTGCTTTTACATCCTCCTGGAATCCAGCTGGAGGCTCACCAGCCCCCTCAGACCATGAAGGTTCCTCCCACCCCATCCCTGCACGGAGCCAGCCCAGCTCCAAAGCCTCCACTCCATGCCATGGTCCCACACTTCTCTGTCTCACAGTGCAGGGCTCTCTGTACCAAAGGAGGAATATTTTGGCAGCAGAGGCCAGGGAGAAATTCCCTGACGTTTTGGGATACTGAGGGGTCCTCCCTCTTGCCTCCCAGCTGTGACAGTGCAGGGGTGATAGTAACATGTACAACACAGCATTAAGTTTGATCTCTGAACAAGACTCGAACACCGTGGCACACCCTCCTAAGCACTGAGGGCAGAAAATTACAGTGTTCTGCCCTCAGGCTGTCCTGGGTCCTGCACAGTTTGACCTCTCTGGAACCCCTGTACCCAGGCTGGGCCTTTCCTGCCTCTCCTGCTCCAGGGAGCAGGGACGTGCCTGCCTCCATGCCGAGCACTTTGCTGGTCTCTGTGTGGCCCTGGGCAAGGATCTGACACATGGAGATGAATGCAGGATACAAACACATCCTGCAGTCCCACAGCTGCACACTTTGCTCCACTATCCATCATGTAAAGGGCACTGGGCTTTTGCCAGGCTATTTTCCTTGTCAGGAAGAAATGTATATTAGGCTGTTAATTAAACAGCAGCCAAGCTGTACTCAGACACGACTGAGCCCACAAGGGCTTTTTAATCCAATGTGAATTTATAAAAGCAGCCCTTGGGCTTTGTGGGGAGGCAGAAACTGCTGGCTTGGATGGGGACTGACAGGGCAGGCAGTGGTGCTGCAGGGTGCCCTGTGATGTAGGTGAGCAATATAAGGAGATACAGCGATATAAAGAGATTACAAAGTCAGTCTGAATGGCTTTGCCTTTCTGGAGGAGCGTTTATTCACAGCATGGGCCTTTTAGATCAACATTTTGGCCATCAAAGAGTCTTTGGAACCATTTCTACTTCAGGATCTCATGCCCAGAGCTCTCCTGCCCTTGTCTCTCTGTCCCTGGATGGCAATTCCTCTCCCAGCCAGGATCTCAAGGAAAGTTTCTGCTGGGCACAACCTCTCCTGGAAGAGGCACAGTGAGCCCCACAGCCCCCACCCAGGGAAGGATCATGGGGCTCTCAGCCCAGGACCATCTCAGGATGCTCCACTCAGAGCGAAGTTTTGCTCTGTGCCTTCTGGACTCTGAAATAATCTTTTCCTGACCACACTCCTATTGCATCAGGTGCTCAAGGACTTCTCAAAACAACTCTGTACACAACCTTTCTGACCCCAGGATCTGAAAGGAAATGCTTTATAATTGAAGGACAGCAATGGGTGGAGGAGCTCTGCCTTTAAGCACAGCTGGGGAGCTGGTTGAAAGTTTTGCACAAGAAAACCAGAGTTTCAGGGGGTGCCAGGAGTCCAGGAACAGGCACAGGGTGATCAGATACAAGACCTGCTAACACAGCCCAGGCTGGATACAGAAAGTCCCTGCATTGGAGCTGACAGCCTCACCGAACCAAACATGCCCTTCCAAGGAGGCATGATGGACATCCAGGCTGCTGACCTCCCTCAGCACCATTCCTCAGCATCAGAAAGACATGAATCAGAATCAGCACTGCCACCAATCTCTCAACACAAGGCAGAGGCCACCCCACCTTGGATATGTTTAGATGAGGTGCTCGGAAATGCTACCAGAGTGGAAGGAAGCGCTGACCTTGGGGTTTGGTAAGAACAGGAGGGCATTGCACTGCTCAAGGGTAGTTCCCCTAACACCAAGATGTAAATCCCACAAGTCTGACAGGTCTCCTCAGTCCCACTCCTCCTCTCTATCACATCCACTCTTACAGAGCCAGAAACCCTAAGATTCAGCAGTCGAGGGTGAGGCACAGAGAGACACACCGGCATTGAGCAGCCCCTATGGGGAAGACTGGGCTTAAGGAAATCTGCTCTTGGAAAACACGATCCTGAATTTCCTGGGCTCCAGGTGCACAAAGGGCTGCCCAGGGGTCCCATACTGAGACCTTGCTTTGGGTAAAACAGATAAGTGTCACCCGCTGCCAGCTGGCACTGCACACATCTCCCTGTGAGCGTTCTTGGGACAGAAGGAGCAGTTCTTGTCTCTGCCACCTCATTTAAAAGGGCTTTTTTCATGGCAGTGCTCCAATATGCTTGTCTTTACAGGACCTGTAAAGGACCATGAGGCACTTGTAGGGGGGACCCCTCCCCACCCGGGGCGCTGCAAACAGGGCTGAGGGCAGGAGTGGTTATAGGGTCAGAGGAGCCGGGGAGACAGAAAGCAGTTATCAGGAGCACTGGATTAGACTCAAAGCACCACAGGGAGAGAAAAATAACAGCAGGGAGGATGGGAGCAGGGGTTTTATGGACAGAATCCATCATTTTTGGGGGCACACTGACCTGCGAGCAGGGAAGGGTGAAAGATGGGGGTCCCAGCTACTCCATCCCCCAGACCAGCACCGTGCACTCGCTCACACTCACCCTCTGCTGACAATGAGGCGCAGGGCGTCCAGGTTGCCGTGGTAGGCAGCCCATAGGGTCGGGGTCATGCCATCCTCGTCCGGCGAGTTCAGGTCCTTCTTGGTGGCTTCCTTCAGCAGGTCCAGGTAGCCGTCCCGGGCGGCCCGGTGGTACTGGTCATTCATGGTGAGGAGCAGTCCCCGGGCGAGCACATGGGTGCCCAGGGGGTTCAGAGGACGGGCATGGATGTGGGGCAGGGGGAGCTGCCAGGAGGGCCCCGCTCGCCTCGCACAGCTCCGCAGTACCAGGACACCTGAGAAGTCCCGGCCGGGGAGGCAGGAGCTGTTCCAAGCTCAGCCAGCCAGGCTCTACAGCGCTTCCCCTGGGTCCTAAGCATCCTCCGGCCCCGACGGCTCTTTGTAACACACACCAGCTCCACGGCGCACTAAAAGCTCCAATTAGGCGGCATCGCTGCTTCGAGCTCAGCCCAAAACTTGGGCACAGGGGCACGCAGTGACAATTTGCTAGGTCTGCACGTCCCCAAAGCAGAGCAGGCTGCCAGAAAGGCTCACAGGTTGTATCCTGCCTGATACCCCTCGGTGCCCCTCTCCATAACTAACCCATCTCAAGGGAGGGGCAGCAGCAGCCACAGGAGGAGGAGTGGGTCTCTATCTATCTATCTATCTATCTCCCTAGTGCCACTAGGAAGACAACAGCAGACCCAGTCACCATCCCTGTCCCCCTTCTACCCTGCCTATACCCACAGAATCCTGCTTTCCAGGGGATTGCACAACAAACACCACAACAGGAATCCTTGATAAACCAAAGGAACTTGCATAGGCTGGAAAAATCCCCTTCCTCACCCTGTTTTCCTCTCTGGAGACTAAAGCAACACCAAGCCCACTCCTGTCTGTAACTCGGTGCTTCACTACGATGGGCATGGGGGTGCCGTGTGGCCTCTGGTGTCTTTTATGCCCACACTGAATTCCCGGCTAGGTGAGACCCTTGTGGAGCTGGATAACTGCAGGCAATGCTTCCAGCACAGTATTCTCAGGCCCCAAGCACCCTCTGCTGTCGGGAAAGATGGAGCCAAGCCTGGATAATGACCAAAGCACACAGCTGTCCCAGCACATTGCACCCAAGGGTGAATCGGTGAATGGTATCCCATGGGACATGCTGTTGTGGGGGAGGAATTTCCTGCCCCTCTCTTTTTCATTTTGCCTGTCATGCCCTGGCTCTGGGAATGGGAGATCTGCAGGGCTGGAAAAAATTGCCCCAGGATAGGAGGGTGGCCCTAAAGCTGTGCCAGGTGCACAAGCTGCAATGATTAACCCCTGGGTGACAGACACGGAGTGACTGTCCTGGCTGCCTGGGGACACCTGTAAGTGCCCCAGGCAGGGTCTGCTGCTCCCCAGGCAGGGTTTGCTCACCTAGGCAGGTTTGTTTGTGCCAGCTCAGCCTCCCCAGGTGAGTCCTGATGGATGCAGTAGCCACGGAGGAATTTGTCACCGGGATCCTTCCAGGTGAAAAAGCAGCACAGTAACGTCTGCAATTCATTACCGAGGTTATTTAATGATTTCTGTATTATTATTATTTAAGTTTGTTATGCTGTTGTCGTGAAACGAGTGTTCTAAGGTCGCTGCTGGGGGACTGGGAGCATTGCCCGAGGCAGTAAACACTCTTTCCTCTGTTACTGGCTGTTAAGGACAAAAGAGGGAGGATGAACCAGTGCATTTAGCCCGAGGGGCCTCTGAATCTCTGCCTTCTGCAAAACATGATTATCCACTCAGTTTTACTTCAGGGAGGTCTGGATTCCCCTGGGAAAGGCTGTAGACTGAGAAAAGTTCACCCACTTATCCCGAAAGGAAGCCCTCAGGATCAGCAGAGGCCAGGCAGGGCAGACCCAGTGCTGGTGGCAGCCGGCTGGTGGCAGCACGGGAGGGACTCATGGAGATCTCCCTGGGCTGTGTGTGGATCCTGAGCTCTCCTTCACAGCCCGCGCAGCTCAGTTTGGTGCTGTCCCCGAAGTGCTGAAAGGAGCACGGCGGTGAGCAGGCAGCAACGGGACTGAGAAAACACACACAGCAAACGGGCTCTGTGCTGGGCCCTAGAGGGGGAAAGTGGCAGGGACATCTCCAAAAGAGGCATCTCCAGGGATTAAAATTCATCCCCATCCACTCAGAACTGCCCTGGGTCCCACTCATCTCCTCCACAAAACACAAGCTGGTGTGAAAGAGACCTTGAGCAGCTCTCACCTCAGCTGGCAAGAGCTTGAATCCCATCTGCACTGTGGTTTATAACATGACTTCCTCCTTGGAAGGAGTTAAGCTCCTGAGAAAGGGCCAGAGAAAGGTGGTCCCACCCTGAAAAATCAAAGTCAGTGCGTCAGCAAAGTCGAACATGAATTGTGGTACCCAAATCCTGCCCTGCTCTGGCGCTCAACCTTCCTCATTTTTGCCATCATGGGTGGGAAAGGATTACATTACCCTTGGCACTGAACAGACACAAATGCAAATTTCTTCCTTTTCCTCAAAAACGTTCCAGGCCTAGAGCAGACTGATTTGAATAAGACAGGGCGAGGCACAATGTTTATTGTGCTCAGTTAAGCAGAAAGCCAAGCACCAAATCATCAGCAAAGATAAGTTCGTCATCTAAACCATATTCCCTCAAGGGAAGAGATCTTATGGATGTAGGGAGATGGGTTTGATGGGGTGGCTTTGCTCTCTGGTGACCATGACCCTGCGACCGAGCGGTCCATGCCATGCTTAGCAGTGTTGTCAGCTCGTGCTCTCATTGGGTAAATAACCCTTATCTCCTCATCTCTGTCCAGCTTCCCCAAAATCAGCTATTGCACAAAATGGATCACATGAGTTTCTCTGAGAAGCCCACGAAGCCCTGCTGTCAGCTCCAGACATGGTATAAAGCACAGACATATCCCAACCCAAGGATATAAATTCTTCGACTGAACAAGCTGCAGCTACAGGGAAACTCCTCAGCCTGGCAAGAGCAGAGATTTGGATCCCAGGCAGCAAAACAGGTTGGTGAAATGGCTTTGTTTTAGGCTTTTCATTGAGAATCAATGAACTTCCAAACTTAGCAAGGGCAAGGGGCTTTAGAGAGTGTGACAGCAGAGATAGCTCACACCCTTCCTGCAGGAACTGGTAAAAATTATGATGTGATGGTCCAAAGATTCCTGGGGGTTTCTTACCTTTTTCTTGTCCTGTTCATCAGCCAGGAAGTATAACAGCTTCTCGGAATGTTTAGTATTTGACATTTGGAAATCAAAACCACACGGCTGTTTGCCCCAGGGTATTCTGATCCTGTGAGCACTTTCTGGTGCTTTTCCAATATCTTGCATCAATAAACACGTAAATGTGACATGTCACCAATTAGAAACGCTTTTCTAAACTGACCTGGGATCTCCCCGAGCAAAAGCATCTTAAGCAAGAGCAACCTTCAGGGAACCAGGAAAGGAAGGGTTGAGAGTGAGCTCATCCCTTGTCTTGCGGTGCCTGTCTCAGCTTTCCCTGTTCCTCTGATACGTTCTCTCCTCCTCATCACATGTCCTGCTTTGCTCCAGCCCTGGACTGTTACAAATAAAGTGTCACTTCTCATTCATGGGACTCTCCTGCCAACAGCACTGACCGTCAGACAGAGCGCTGGCTGAACCATGACCGAAGAGCCCAGGCGGAAGGACAGCGAGATCGGGCACCCCAACTCCAGCATGGGCTGCGGACACAAGGACGACAAAGCCAGCCTGGCTTTGAGCCAGATAGCATCTTTCAGCCACCAGGCCCCCTCCACTCCTGCCTCCAAGGAAGTGTGGAAGAAGGGCGGCCGCATGTTCTCCATCCTGCTGGCCGTGCACTTGGCCCTGCTGGCCTGCACGCTGGTGAGCAGCGGGGCCTTTGAGAAGATCGCCGTGCACGACTACGACGTCTTCTTCCTGCTGACTGTGATGATGCTGATAGTCATCATATGGATCATCTTCTACCTCGCCGGCACCTCCCGGTGCCCAGGTGCCATCCTCTGCAAGGACTCCCACGCTGGGCCCATCTGGCTGAGAGGTAGGAGCTCTCGGGGGCTGGGGTTGGAGGGGAGGTACAGGGTGGAGAGGTCATGGAAACATCAGTTATTACAAGGGAAGCAGCAACCATGTGGGCACAGTCCCCTCCTGCTCTGGGGCATGGCACCATGCCCTGCTTCAGGTCTGCTCCTGCTCCCTCCACTGGATTCACTGATGGGTCTCCCTGTATCTGCAAGGGCTCTTGGTACTTTACACCAGGATCCTTCCCAGCCTGGGATCCCTCTCAGCTTTTGTCAGAGATGTTAATCCCAGAGTACAGGGTTGATTGAAAATCCATTCCAGCCAAAATTTTTGTACAGTTCTCCTGGTGCCATGATATTTTGGGTGCTGGGGAAGGAGAAACAGTGGTAGAAGCAAAACCTCTCCATGACAACAGTTCCTCTTTTTCCTCTCGTTTACCTGTATTAGCCCATGTGTTCACACATCTGTCCAACCACAGATATTTTTGTTCCTTCAACAGGAGGCCTGATTCTATTTGCCATTTTCAGCCTTGTCATGGATGTGTTCAAAATAGGATATTACTCAAGCTTCTACAGCTGCCTGTCCGCGATCAAAATCATCTACCCCATCGTGCAGGCAATATTCGTGGTGGTCCAGGTGAGATGGCTCTGCTCAGTCTCAGAGAGGGGTAGAGAGACACAGGCACGAGTAGAAGGAGCTCTGATCTCATGGACTAGTTCAACTGCCCCCACAGCAAATGCAGAGGCTTAACTCAGCCCCCACCCAGCCCACATCTTCTCCCTCCCTGTGGCAACTCACTTTAGGCACTGACTTAAACTTTTTCCCATCCTGAGACATTTTGACTTGTCACAAACTGTAAGCAGCTCCCATCCAGCCAGACCTCCTTTCCCATGAAGAACAGAGAAGGACAGTCAGGGCAGGGGTTGCCTTGCAGTTTGAGGTCCTACAGAGGACCTTCTGCTCTGGGACAGTGCCAAAGAGGGGCAATTTAGACAGGAAGAAGGAGTGGCTGGCCATGGGCAAAGCAATGCCAGTGGGAGCAAAGAAAGAACAACCAGCAAATTGCCAGGACTATGGGCTCCTAGGCTGGGCCCAGATGGACACAAGCAAAAGAGGCTCCTCTCTCAGGATGATGTGCTTTGCTTTCTTGTTTTGTTGGAAATAACAACTCCTTTTCTTGCCCCTGCCAGACGTACTTCCTGTGGGTCTCTGCCAAAGACTGCATCCACGTGCACCTGAACGTTACCAGGTGAGCACTGTTGCTCTTTGAACCCCACCAGCCCAGGAGATCCGAACCACCACAAACTCTCTCACACACAGCTAAGATGCAACAAGGAGATAATCTGATCTCCCTTAATGCTGCCCAAAACTAAACCTGCTCAGTGTCTCCAGCTGGCCTCAGATCCCAGCTCAAACAGTTGAGGTTAATGACCTGTGGATCTATCAGGGTTGGGATTCAATTCAAGAATACAAGCATTACTCAAAGCAGATAGCATTAAATAAATAATCATCATTAAATAAAATTATTCATAGCTGACTTTTGCTTCCCTAGGGAAGATAATGATTCAGTGGGCAAGCCTCAGGCTAACATAAGATCTAGTCCACTTTTGCAAGACTGGATCTACTGGAGACCAATCCAGATCCATTAATTCACGATTGAGAAGCTCTTCTAAAACCAGCAACAGGAATCAGGCTTTGCAAATTCTCATGAACACGGATAAAAAGTAGGAAGAGAGGAGAGTGAGGGCAGCAAAACAAGGGTCAGGATGGGAGTAACATGGTCCAGAGACACTGCTTTAATCTCAAGAACCTTCTCCTCCTTCTGCAGGTGTGGCTTGATGCTGACACTGACTACAAACCTGGCGGTGTGGATGTCAGCGGTGACAGACGAGTCTGTTCACAAAGCTCATTCAAAGCTGAAGAAGAACATGACAGAGGAAATCTTCAGGTGGCTCCTGAAAGGTAATCTGGCCATTTGTGAAGTCATCTGGTCCAGGGAAGGACTCAGTGAGGTAGAATTGTTCAACAGGTCAGGTTTTATCCCTTCCTGGAGGGTCTGTCTAGAGCTGGAGGTGCCTTTGGCAGAGCTGGTATGTTAAAAGCCAGGTCTGGATGTTCACTTCTTAACCTGTATCACAGAGGAGTCAGAAAGGTGGAAGACCCTGTGCAAATGGGGTGGGAATGAAGAAGGAAAAGGGGAAAAAAAGGAGATTTAACCTGCCAATTAACTTCCTAAAAAAGAACATGGGCACCAGAAAGCTGAAGTTGAAATGTCCTTGTTTTCAAAGTGGTCACATATTCTTCTCTCATTGGTCTTGTCTTTTACTGACCCTGAGCATCCAGTTCTTCAGGGCTGCTAAAGAGTGTTGGCTCCTTGTTTTAATTCCACTGCATCTGTCTGGCTTTATCTTGCTCCAGTGGGAATGAGAAGTAGCTCAGTTGAAGAATGCAATTGCAACAGCCAGATCTGCCAGATCTTCAAGAATGGTTACTTTTGGCTGTACCCCTTTAACATTGAGTACAGTCTCTTTGCCTCTGCCATGGTCTACGTCATGTGGAAGAACGTTGGACGCTTCATAGACCACCACTCCCACCACATTCAACGCCTGAAGTTCAGGCTCTTCCGAAGGACCTTCTTTGTAGGCATCATGTTGGGCCTCGTGGTTCTGGTGAGTGGGCTGGGAGTCCTCATTCTTTACGAGGTGCAGGTAAACTCCAACACTGAGTCCAGCAAGAAGAGCCAAGCACTCACCATGTACTACATCTTCAACATTGTTTGTCTGAGCCTGATGTCCCTTGTCTGCATCGGTGGCTCTGTCATCTACCGCTTTGACAAGAGGGACATGGACCGGCACAAGAACCCCACCAGGACCCTGGACGTGGCCCTGCTGATGGGGGCAGCCCTGGGGCAATACGCCATTTCCTACTACTCCATCGTGGCCATCGTGGCCAGCACACCAAGGGACGCTATCAGCGCGCTCAACCTCACCTACGCCCTCCTGATGATCGCCCAGCACACCTTCCAGAACATCTTCATCATCGAAGGCCTTCACCGGCAGCCCCCCAAGGAAGACTACAAGCACGACTCCCATCAGAAGGATCTCTACGGGCTCACCTTCGTCAACATCAACGCAGTGTCCCTCCGAGTGCCCGACACTGGCAGCACCTTGGCCCCTGGCGCTGCCTCTGGCACTGAATCCGTGTGTCCTTCTGACCTCGTGCGGTCCCTCACAGCCCCCAAGATGATGAACTGGAGGAGGAAGTTCTTGAGGGAGATCTCCATGTTCCTCCTGCTGAGCAACGTCATAGTGAGTACATGCAGTGAGAAGGGTTTGTAGGGGCGGAGGGAGAGGGGAGCAAGCACAAGGGGGAAGGGTCTGTGAAGGAAAGGATGTGCCCCAGGGGAAAACAGTCCTTTCTGTGCCTCTGCTGTACAGAGAGCACACTTAGTTATGTTTCTAAGTTGCCATTCCTTTGTCCCTAAAAAAAAAAAAAAAAAAGCAACTGCCCTGAAGTTAAGACATTTTAGGCTACACCAATAGACCTGTCACTTATTGCCAGAATGTCAGACACAGGAGGTGGGTACAAGAGAAGAATCAATTTCAGTATTTTTATTGTGTATCAGTGAATATATAGAACAGCTTATTGAAAGCAATAAAATACATTAAGCCCTTCCCTTCACCCCCAGAGAAAGGATGTAAAGTGACAAATACCTGGGGTGAAGTCTTGGTTTCCCTGAGGAGTGGCTGCACATCTCTTCTCAAAACTCAGGCTTGGGAGCCCAGCCACTGATCCCAGCTGCTGTGAAGAGAAACCGGTCACTGACAGCCTCAGCCGGGGTTTCATGAGCAGTCAGGGGACTGCAGTTCCCTGCCAAGGAAATGTAGGATTACAGCTGCATCTCCAAAGAAGCCAAGCATGTTATGTCTCTAGACACCAAGTCCCCAGCTCATCAGTCACATCCTGTCCTCACGCTGATTTTGCACAGAAACTCAGAGGATGAGCTGACAATCCCCCTGCAAACAGACCCACGTGCTGGCTGGGCTTCTGAGCCAAACATACCTGGTCTGGAGAGACCAAGCTGCTCCCAGCTCAGCCTTTCCCACATTTCTTCCATCCACAGAGGCAGCACAGACCAGGTCCACGCTAACACACAACACACTCAAGTTCTTACCCAGTGAGTGCTTCAGCCGTTGGTCCAAGCCTATCTCTGAGCACGAATCAAAACTGGTCTTAGGGTGCAGATTATACTTGATCTTAATGCAGAGATTGGCTCCTGGCTCAGGTCCCGTGCTCGGAAGGTCCCTCTTTTCACGCCCCTGGGTAGCTGTGGTTGCAGGTGCTTTGCTGTGCCTCACGCCTTTCTCACCATGGTGTTATTCCCGTTTCCTCCAACAGCTCTGGATCATGCCAGCGTTTGGTGCCCGGCCCCAGTTTGACAATGACACAGAACTGAACTTCTATGGCGATTCCATGTGGCCGGCCATCGTGGACATTTGCCTGCCCTTTGGAATCTTCTACCGGATGCACGCGGTGGCCAGTTTGCTGGAGGTCTACATCGTGTCCTAAAGAACTCCCTCGCTAGGAAGATGAGATCCTCCTCAAGCAACCCACCTTCCTGCTACCCCAGGGCTGGGAGACTGCCCAGATGTCCCGAGGGGTCCCCAGCAGTGTTGGGGCGTTTATGAACTGTCAGTGAAGATCATCCAAACATAGTCCAGATTTTATTTTTGCTACTTATGTGTGTGGATGTGCCTGTGTGCGTCTGAAGTTCTTAAAACTTCAAACAGATAAAAAAAAGGAAGGTGTCCAAAGCAGGATCATGGTGATTAACCTTGGTTCATGCAGAGACTCACCTACCTTTGTAAAGCCTGTTCACTCCATGCCACTGATGAACTCTCCAGAGGGTGCTCAGCGCCCTTGGGCAGTTGGATCCTGCCTGTACACAGAGATCCAGAGGGTACGAGGGGCTGACACAGGCCTGGAAGGCACAGAAAGGGAAAACACTTCATCTTCTGGTACGGCCAGTCGGAAATCACTCCCCTGCAGAGATGTGAAAAACAAACTGGTGACCACCAAAGGCTTTGGGAATCATTTTAATCTTTCCTCTCTGTATCACCCATGGATATGGGCCCTCTTGACTCTTCCCTCTACCAGTCCCTGCTGTTTTCCTTCCTCTCCAGGGAGGCATCACTGCAACCTCCTCTTCTTAAGGAGAGCTCTGTGTGTTGTCCTGGGCTGGCCCTGATGTGGGATTGCTCTAGCACACTTTCTTTCTCAGCTCTTCTGAATCAGGGCTCAATAATCATAAAGATGATGTGGGCAATACTCTGGGGGATGATAAAGAGATTTTTCTCTTTTTTTCCTCTTTTTTTTTTTAAATAGATAATGATTTTTTTAAAATATATGAACATTTTTGTACGCAGTTATTTATTGATTTTCACTGTAACACTGAACTCCTGAAGGGACCCTACAACACAGATATCAATGCAATGCCATGGGAAATTTGATCTCCCATGCCCTGAAGGGATGCTGGTGCTGCACCCTCAAGCCTGTGTGTGCTTTGAGGTTGTGAGCACAGCCCAGCACCCAGACCCTGGGGCCGTGACACGGGTTTCTGGGTGCCTGCAGCCCTCCATGAACCACTGCATGACTGAGGGGGCTTTCAGAGCAGGAATCCTGGGCTGCAGGAAGTTGAAATGGGCCTCTCTGCTGTACCCAGTGTCCAAGGTGAGCCTCAGAAAGGCCACGCTGCCAGGTCAGGAGGATGATGCCAAAATGGCACAGCTGAGCTCTGTCTGCACCCTGGGACATGAGGGTTTAACTGTTCCAATAAAGGGTTTATTGTTCCATCAGGGTTTATCGTTCCAACAAAAAACACTGCAGAGGTGGCAGTAATCATCAAGCCCTCCCCTACGGACGTGTGTTCATCTGCCAGAGAGAAAACAATAAATGGAAATCAGGGTACTTGAAATAGAGTGGTGCAATTTTCCACCTGACAGCCCAGGCTGACGCGTTTCAAACCACCTTCCCTTCCAAACCCAGATCACCAAACCAGCAGGGACCAGTGCCTCTGGCTGGTCTGACCCCAGTGTACCTGCCTGCCAGCAGCCTTTCCCTGGGGTGGGCAGAAGAGGGGGTAAACCCCGATTCCCCCTACCCCCAGAGGGCTGCACCAATCCAGCATCTCCGGGTGGGACAGTCATTCCCATGACCAGCCCAGAGGTCTCTCCCAGCCCCACCGGCCCTGGAAAGGTCTGGTTCTATTTTTAACATCGATCTGGTAAAGATTAAATCTCTCTCTAGAAACTTCACCTTTCACAAAACAAAAGCCTTATTATTCTGTGGCTCCCGCAGCTGAAATTCAGTCAGAGAAGAGACGCAAACGGTGCACAGACGTCAGTCCCATGTACAGCCCCACACATTGTCTGAGCCCGAGCTGCTGAGCTCACACAGGGGCAGAAAACACTCCTAATCACCTGCTCCCTTCCTGGGGGGCACAGCAGGTTTCCTCCTACATGCTCTTCCTGCTCTCCGGTCCCAGGTTCCCAGGGATGGGTGCACTGGGTCACGCAGGGCAGACTTTGAACTGCTCTTTTGTCCTGGACAGGGACTGAAGGGGCATTTCTGGGGCTAAATAAACTCAGGATGGGTGTATGGAGAACCCCCAGACAGCCCAAGCAGCACTGGTACAGGCAATAATCCCAAATCAACTGCTCCAGACTGGTGGGTCAGCTGGACCACAACATCCAACCACAAGCAATCATATTGGGGTAAACCAAAATGCTCTGGGGACAGCACAAGCTCTGCAAGGATCCCTGGCTAACCTGAGGCATCTCCAGGCTGAAAGTGTGGGGATGGCAGGGGTTTCCAGCCAAGGGCTGAGTTCTTCTTCTCCCTCCAGCCACAAACACACATCTTTGGGAGAGGCAGTAGACTGGGAAACAGCCAGTGAACCCTGTATATATACCCAGAAAAGGGGTATATAGGTAGGGGGGACAGATAGAACCCTAAGAAAACTCCTCTGTAAACCCTCTTGTGTGCTCAAGGATCATCTACTAGAAGGTATCAGCTCATGGCCAGTTAATGTACAAAGGGATGTGCTCCAAGGCTGATGGAGAATCAGCCAAACATCCCTGGGCAACTCCTCAGCCCAGCCAGTATCCCAGGCATGTCACCCAAACCCGGGTGCACCCCTGGAGCAGGCACTGTCACATCCTAACTGCGTGGATCCATGCCCTTCCCTGGGACCCTGCACTCTAGGCCATGCAGCCAGCTGGTGTTGGCTGCTCCATCACTGCCCCCTTCCCTTCAGACCTAGGACACAGCTCATGTCTTGCCAGGGGCTTCCAGCCTCACTGGCCTTGGTATAAAATCCACCTGCCACTGGTGTTTCGCATCCTCTGCTCCACTTCTTAATCATCTGTTATTTCAGGGCGAGATTTGTTTTATTAGAGAAAGAAAAAATAACAATACACCTTCTATCTGGGCGATTTTCCCTGAGGTGTGTCAGGGACAGGGGAGGAATCCAAGATAATTATTATCTGTCAGCGCAGCAGATGGAAAGTGGATGGATTGAGAAGGTCACAAGGCTGGAAAGGAGGGATGGGATTGCAGCACAAGGCAAGGTGCAGCCCGTGAGCAGGGTCAGGGTGTGCCCAGAGCCAGGGCAGGAGGAGGTAATTCCCAGGGAGCAAGACAGTGGTCCTTGGAAAAGAGGAGCTACTCGGTGCTGGCAGGAGGTCGAAGGGACCTTCACAGAGCCACGCTCACGAGTGGAGCCAGCACACACCCACAGAGCCCATCAGAGGGGACGGAGGGACAGAGCCAGGGCGGTGCAGCACAGCTCCCCCTCACCCCTGTTGGATGAGGCTGCTCTTTGCAGTCACCCCAAAAGTCTCTCGCTCAGCAGCCCCACAGGAGACGTCACTGAGGGTTATCGGTGGTGGAGGAAGGGCGTGGGCTGGCCGGGGAGATGTGAGGGCACGGCCTTCCTCAGGTGGCCTTTGGGCAAACACAGCGGCCGGGCACCCACCTCCTTCCTCCCGGGTCCTGTTTACAGATCCGCTTGGCCCAGCCTGGGTGTTAGAACTGCTAAGTGCACAGATAACACCGTTAATAAGCACACACTGCCGATAGCAGAGGGGCAAACATCACTCCTAACATTTACCAGCTTTCTCCCGGCCTCTGAGTAAAGGCAGCTTCACCAGGGGAGTGATTTCTGCCATCGATCCAGTTGGTTCGACTCATCCTCTCCCTCCCTGTCCTTCTCCTGCACACTTGCTTACTTAATGACTTGGTTAAACTTGTGTCAATACAATCCACTTAAACAGCTGCTAACTCTTCAAAATAAAGACCAAATTAGGAGGATTAACCAGACTCCCAGGGCTTTACAACCCCTCTGTGTCCAATTTTAGCTCCAAGGCCAGGATGAGGCAAGTCAGGCAAGGAAGGATGCCTCATCTCTGCAGCACAGATGGACAGTGACATTGGAAAAGCCACTGGGGCCCAGCAGGCGCTAACATTTTGTTTCAGGCCCATCCTAGAAAGAAAAAACTCCAATTTCACCCAATCTTCAGGATACATTCCAGACTCCTGGCTTCCATTTCCCAGTTCTGCATGGTCACCCCAATTTAGGAGCACAATGCTGAAAAATAGCAAGTTTGTCAATGTCTTGTACAGAAATCAATGGCTTTGGTCAACAAAGAGACAACCAAATACCTTTTGGGAGGTTCCAGGTCCCTGCTGAGCTCTAGAACAGAGTCCAGAGCAGAGCCAGGCACCTGAAAGATCTCGACTGCACTCAGGGCATCCCAGAACATGAAAGCAAGGAGCAAAGACATCCAAGCAAGTTGTCCAAGAAGACTGTGAGATGCTGGTGCTTTGAGGGAAGGCAGAGCAAGTCTAGCCATGGGTATTCATGAACACCTGCCCGGGTCAAAGCTCCCAGACTCCACCACAGCAGTGCAAGGGTTTGTCAGACATTAAACATGACCCTTTTGCTGGCAGACATCAAACAATGGCTGCACCAGCAAGCAGTGGGTGTTCTCACCCAGGAAAAACAGGCCCCTTTCACTCTTGTTTTCCATCCCTTTCGTCATATCCCCACATAAGATAACCTGTGCTCCCTCACCCACTCCTACCCCTAATCAGTTTCTTGGGAAGTGTTACAGGGCTCTGAACTTCCAAATCACGTGTTTGCCAGCTCTAAGGACCTCAGGGCTTGGGGGTTCATCCTGCAACACACAAGTAAGCCCTTTCTTTCCAAGGAGAGGTCCATCCCCTCCTGCTGGACCCTCTAGACTCACCAGCTCAGCCAGAAATGCCAGCCACAAAACCAGGAGGATCAGCTCACCACAGGGTCCCAAGACAGAATCAATTTGCCCTAGAACAGAAGAAGGATCAGATTGGACCTAAAGCTTTGCCTTTTGGGTCAATTTTGGTATCTGTGCCCTGGATAAAAACACAAAGGAGTGGTACAGTTGAAAAAAAAAAACAATCCCAGGGTCTACCTAAAAACAAGTGAGTGGGAACTTGAGTGGATTTTGGCCAAAGCAGTGTGGGTAAGCACTCCCAGCACAAGCCTGTGCCAGGAGATTAGTTCTACACCTGCCTGAGCCACGGCACAAATTAGTCACCACTGCTTGTGGTTTCACCAGTTGGCACATCCTGCGCCGAGGCCGTTGACATGGGGCAACCCAGCAGGTGTATAAAGGAGCTGATCCCCATTGGCTGCCTGTGGCAGATGGGAGAGCTCCTCACTGAGTAATTAATGTAATGACAATAATAGACCCAAAGTAAACAGGGTGGGAAAAAAATAAATCAATGGGCTGGGAGCAGAGGCCGCACTTAGTGAGGAGCAGTCCTGACAGCTCCTGTCTGCACCTGGGACATTGGAGACTGCCGTGTATTCCAGTGCCACTCCAGCCACTGGTGTGAGATTGGCTGTGCCCGAGGCTGTGCCAGCAGTGGATCCCTCTCAGCAGGCAGCAGGAGGCTGCAGGCAGGTAAGGGCTGGGTTTGGCTGTCCCGCACAGCTATGGGGTCAAGGGGTTGGGTCCATCGCTGTGTGCAGCCTTGTCTGGGCACTTGGGTACCTCCTGGTGCAGCCTGGATGGGTTTCCATCTGATTCTGCTGATTTTATGACCTCTCCCTTCCCTCCAATGCAGAGGAGTTATGGCCCTAGGAGAGGGGAGGGAATTCGTTCCTGTGCTACTAAGCTGGGAGAGTTTTGGAGCCAAATGGGGAAGATCAATCTCTGCTAACAGAAGTACCAAGGACCTCAGGGCTTGGGAGTTCATCCTGCAACACACACATAAGTCTTGTCCTTCCATGTAGAGGTCCATCCTCTCCTGATGGACCCTCTAAACTCAGCAGCTCCGACAGAAATGCCAAATCCCTGCTGTTGGCTACAGAACCCGGGGGATCAGCTCCCCACAGAGTCCCAAGGGCAAGGGCAGGCAGAGCACCTCAGTGCACATGCAAAAGAAGAGGGAAACACTAAATTTCAACCCCTTCTCAAACAATTTCTCCCCCAAAGCCCTAAAACTACATAGAATGTTTCAGGTACCCTACACCCTCAAATACATCTCAGAGGGCTGCTTTCACTCCAGCCACTCCCCACTGCAGACGGAGTCAATCCCTGGAGTGAAAGCACCTTCCCATGTTCTGAATCCATAGAGAGGCTGATCTTGCCCAATTGCTGCATGTGAGCAAGGAGGTTTCTCTCTCATAAGGAATCCTAAAGAGATTTTCCTAAAAGCTGGATGGAAAAGCTCCCAGGTTCAGGATGTCTGCCTGAGCCAGTCCCTCACACTCCTCTGTGCCAGTGTGCTCCCAGCCCTGTGCTGCAAGTAGAATAAGAAAGAAAACTGGGTATTAACTGTGCCCCAACGTCAGCCCATGTGGGTGGGAGGTTGGATCTTTTCCCAGCAGCTTAAATCAAACCTTACAGGCTCTCTATTTATTCTCTCCAGCTCTGTCACAATTTGTGTGACCATTCAAGGAGAGTGGTGCAACTCTCAGAGCCCAAAAACACAAGGAAGAGGTTGGACCCATCAACTGAAAATCAAACAGCTTTGAATTTTAGAGCAGGTCTGAGCATGCTTTGTATTTCCACCTAATCCTTAGGGCAACAAAAGGAAAGGAGGGAACCTGAATCCAGGGCTGTGTGTGGAGAAGCTGTGAAAGGTGAGGGTGGGAACTGTTTGAGCACCTCTGGTCCCAGCAGCTCCAAGTACTGGTGGGGCAGAGTAGCAACATCAAACACCCATTTTAATGCAGGTTTGTCTAGAGAGGTTTGGAGATTTTGGCAGAAGGGCCTTTCCCCAGCGCCCTGCAATGACATCAGGAAATTTTTAATGCCTAACCTCGGCTAAACACCAACTTTTTTCCCCTTCATCCAGCTTCTGAAGAGGGAAGGGGAAACTGCAAAGCAAGGAAAGTAGATCACCACACAAGTGGCTCTCACAGCAGAGCACAAAAACTCTCATCTCAGTGGGTCCCCCCTCTAAACCTCCCCGTTCTTCTCCACAGCAGGTGACCCCTGGGCAGATGAGCCATGCCTGGCAGCAAAGTCTCCAGGCCCTGCCACCACTGCAAGAGCAGGTCAGCATCTGGCCCAGCAGACACCTCCAAGATCCACTATGAGAAGTTCTGGCTGTACCGTCACTGCTCCTCGGTGCAGCAGAGGGACAGGCAGGCCCAGAAGGCCGGGCAGCTCTTCTCGGGGCTGCTGGCCATGAACGTCGTGTTCCTGGGCAGCGCCTTCATCAGCAGCATGATCTTCAACCGCGTGGCCATCACGCTGGGGGATGTCTGGATCCTGATGACCATCCTCAAGGTCCTGTGCCTGTTCTGGATTATCTACTACCTGCTGGGCACCAGCCGGCAGCCGCACGCCGTGCTGTACCGGGATTCCCACGCTGGGGCCATCTGGATCAGGGGTAAGGTCTGCTTTTATTTCTCATCTCAGGCCTTCTTCCCAGAGCTTGGAAGGCACAGAAATTCTTCCCCTACTATTAGGAGAGCTATAGGAATCTCCCAGTGCCCTGCCGGGCTGGGGGAAGGCAGGGGCACAGTGAGTGCCACCGAGAGGAACCAGAGCAGCCAGGAAAGCCTGGAATGGGGCTTCCCTTCAGCCTCCAGTCCAGCTTCACGCTGTGGCCCCTTCCCCAAGAACAATCCAGGCATATCCCACCTACAGCCCAGCAGCTGAGCACCGTGGGAAAGATGTAAGAAATGTTTTAGGCAGGGGCACTTTGCAAAGCAAGAGGAGAATCACCATGTTTACCCTCCAAGAGCGTCAGCAGCCCCATGCCACCCTCGTCCTTGTTTAACATCACAGCAGCCTTGTTGCCAGGGAAGGATTCCTGCCCAGTGAGTCACACCCCAGCGACACCCAGGCCTTCCTGGGAGAATTCCCATCAGTATTTGCCCCACTTTGAGAAATTACATTTCTCCAAGCACTCCTGCCTCTGATCTATTACTGGGTTCTTTATTAGAGATGGTCTTATTAACCAAGCATGGAGAATTGAAGGGAAGAAATCTGCGAGGGACTTGAGTACCCAAAGCTGCAGAGAGATGTCTGAGGCAAAAGGGAGAAACAGTCAAAGTGTCCCAACTCCTGCAGACTGTGCTGCCACAAGCCTGAACAGACCTCTGCTCATCTCAGGTTTCCTCCTCAAGACAGAAAGCACCACCCACCATTTGGTTGCCTCTGTCACTCCAGATTGCACATCAAAGCCCCAAAACCCCCGTTCCCACCTTGTATCCAAGCACAACAAAATGCTTTGCACTGATCAAACACTTTAAACAAGTCAAATCACACAACCAGGCTCAGGAATCAGGCTCTCATTTGTCTCCTTCTCTCAAAATCATGAGAATTCCAAGCAGGAATGCTTCCAGCTCCACACAAATCCAAGCAGCACAATATCTCCAGTCCCCAGCCAAGCCCAGATGCTCCCCAGACATGTCTTCGTTTATTTACTGGTGCCTTGCTGTTTGCCCAGGGTCGGTGTTGCTGTTTGGCAGCTGCAGCATCCTCCTGAACGTGTTTCAGATCGGCTACAGCACAATCCTCATCCACTGCAAATCCAAGGTGGACATTGTGTTCCCCAGCATTGGAATCGTTTTTATTTGCACCCAGGTACTGCGTGTTACCCTTCTGGAAGCTTAGCTACTCTCTCTGTCCAATTCCTGGGAGCCCCGGGGGTGGGAGGAAGCGAGGAGACTTGGGAAAATGGGTGCAATGAGGCATTGTCATGAGCATTGAAGGCATTGAAGTATCATACACCACTTCAAATGTTAGCTGCACTCCATGTGGACCATATTGAGAGACACAGGAGTAAGATTCAGGAAGAAATTACCCAAGAGATACCTGACATACCTTAGAATCCAGAGGAATTTGCTTTGAATCAAAGTAGGGAGAGAGGAGAGAGAATTTCAGATTTTGCCAGAGACGTGCTTGCACCAGTCTGAGCCCCAGCCTCTCTCTGTATTTTGCCAAAAATCCTTTGCACACAAAGATATCTCACAGCGTTTGCACCTTTTACCTCAATACCAACCCTCTTCTTTCCAGACCCAAAGCCTTATTTGAAAACTAAACCAGTTCCCACCTCAGCAGAAAATGCCCACCTGTACAGGGCAGAGGAGCACAGAGCTCCAGGAGGTACATTCGGTGCAGGCACACACACGCTGCCCTCACCCGAGGATTCCAGCATTGCCTCAGCACTGAGATGCAGGTGCCCACATGTCCCTGCATCCTTGCACAGGGGCAGGTTTGCTCCCACTTGGACCTGCACTTCCTTGTCTACCTGTCCCTTTCCACCACGTGTGCAGCCTGCTGCCAACTGCACCCTGCTCACATCACTATCGTTACCCATTTGCAGGCTTATTTTCTGTGGCATCACTCTAAGGACTGCATTCAAGTCCAGCACAACTTCACCAGGTAAAAAAAAAAAAGGGGGAGAAAAACTGCCCTCTACTGCTCTAAAGAAACTTTTCCTTTCTGCCTGTGATCTCTGTTACTACTCCTTCCTGCTAAGACTGTCTTCATCTGATTCTACACAGACTCTCTATTCTGGCTCACACAAGCCAAGTTATGCCTTGACCAGATCCATCCTCCCTTCACTGGCCTGGGCTCACCAAATCCCTTCAGTTTTCCCTTGTGCCTTTGGACTGCTGCAAAGCTCGTTCCTTCCTCCCAGATGTTTTCCTGGCTCCTGTCTCAGGGACCAGTTCATAGGGTGGAGGATGAGGTGGGGTGGTCTCCCTATTCCTATCACTGGGAGATGCCTCAGCCTAGGCCAGTTTCACCAGTGAGCCAGGCACTGCCTGCCCTGCTCCCTTGGAAATGGCCAAATGGGAATGCTCTCAGCCATGTCTGTGTGTGCAGAGTCAGGCTCTGATGGCTGCAGGCAGAGCAGGCACCGACACGCGGTATTTGCACTGATCTGTGCACGGGCCAGTGAGAAGCAAAGGGCAGCACCACATGGCAGGTGGACACTCGGGTTGTGAATCATCTCCCCTGAGTGCCTGTCTCCTCTCCCAGGTGTGGGCTGATGCTGACCATAGCCACCAACCTCCTCCTCTGGCTCCTGGCCGTGACCAACGACAACCTCCACGTGGAGATCGAGTCTCAGCTCCGTGAGGTGGAGCGGCGCTTTGCAGGCAAGGCTTCTTTTTCACACCCCCATTTGTGTTAAGCTGACACAGATGACTGCCAGAATTCTGAACAATTCTTGATCTCAGCGATTCAGGTACCACCAGTTCTCCCAAATGCTGAACTTTCCTATTACTGGAGGTTGTTTTAAGGAGATAAGCTGCAAGGGGAGAACATCTTCACCTGGACCGAGGGGATCTGCTATGAAACCCTGGAACTGAGGGGCTAGGAAAAGCCCACCATAAATTAGCATTTTTGCTTAGTTTTACCTGTTAACTTGAAGGATAAGATTGCCAGAATAGAAGAGGCTCATGTAATTGCAGTGCTCTTCTTTCTGAGGATATAGGGGAAGAAAAGGGGAGACTGATATTCCAAAGGTACATATAGAGGTGTTTTCACTGTGAAGGAAGAAATGTCTCTCCCCCAGCACCATAGGTGGGATAAGACCTTTGCTAAACCCTGATATTCTGAATCCTCACAGCCATCAGGACTGAGCAGTAGTCACTTAACTTCCTACTGACCACTGTTCAAAGTACAGAAATAGATATTGTGCCTGCACACAAGAAACTCCCAAAGACAGCCATGAAATCCGGGCCATCTCCCTCTTAATTGCCTTCCTTTTCCCCTGCTCCAGGCAACGAGACTGCCTTGTGCACGTGCCCAGACACGACCATCTGCAAAGTCTTCCAGAAGGGCTACATCCTGCTCTACCCCTTCAACACCGAGTACTGCCTCGTCTGCTGCTCCGTGCTCTACGTCATGTGGAAGAACGTGGGGAGACGCATCAGCCACCACCACGTCCCTCTCGCCAAGCCCAAGTTCAAGTTCCAGGGAGTGGTGTTTGGGCCACTGCTGGGTGCCACTGCTGTGATCATCGGGATCTGCGTCTTCATGATGTACCAGATCCAGGTCACCAGCTTGGTCCCCAGCCGCCAGGTCTTTGTGATGTATTATTCCTACTACATTGTGCTCCTGCCCCTGATGAGTGTGGGCGCAGTGATTGGGACAGTCATCCACGCCCTGGAAAAAAAGGAGCTGGACACGCTCAAGAACCCAACCCGCAGCCTGGACGTGATCCTGTTGATGGGGGCAGCCCTCGGCCAAATCGGCATGTGCTACTTCTCCATTGTGGCCCTCGTGGCCTCTGACCCCAGGGACCTGTTGAACAGCCTCATCCTGTCCTATTCTGTCCTCCTCATCTTTCAGAACATCACCCAGAATGTCTTCATCATTGACGGGCTCCACCGGCAGCGCTTTGTAGCCGCAGCTGAGGCCAAACACACCGGACCCACTGGGCAGCACGTGGTGGCTGTAGAACCACCTGGGGAAGAGGAAACCACAACCAGCAGCGAAGGGGAGCACACACAAACACTCCCTGGCAAGGAGGAAGATACTAAAGAAGAGCAGAATCGTGAAGACCAGAGACGGATGAGCGTGCTGGAGCTGGGACAGGAGCTCCGGAAAGCTTCCCTGTCCTACATCTATAGCTACTCTAACCTGAGCTGGAAGAGAAGAGCATTGAGGGAGATCTCGTTCTTCTTGGTTTTGTGCAACATCATAGTAAGTATTGTGCTCTCTGCTGTGTCACGGCCTGGCCGAGCCACGATTAGCTGTGACACAGACGTGCTCTCCTTGTCTTTCTCTTGGGTCTCTATTCCAGACAAAAAACCTTTGCCCACCAAGATTCAACCTTCTGGTGAGGTCAGTCAAGACAAGTTTTGCTGTTAATGCCCCAGTCTCATAAGTAGAAGGTCTCTCTTTTAACCTCAGAGTTTGGGGAGGCTGGGTTTCCCGGGTGCAGGAAGGAAACAGCTAATAAATCCTTTGTTTCCTAAATTTTAGCCTCTGAAAAAAAAAAAAATAGGCTCCTTAAGTGTGTTTCATGAGAAAGGAGGAGAAATGTGAGGCAGCAGCAGTAAGTCTTTGTAAACATGAGTCTCCAGGCTTGAAACTCACCCAACAAAGTACACTGTGCTCTGGGATCTTGAATCAACACTGCAGCCTTAATCCAGTGAAAACAAACTGCCCAAGGAAACAGTGAAACCCTGTAGGAAGATGCAGCAGGCTGGGGCAGCATGAGGCTGTCTTTAGGTTTCCAGGAATTTAACAGGATCTGACTTAACAGCAAGGAGTCAGCAGCATAACTAAGGGATTTTCCTTCTCCTCCCTGGCAAGGAGATTCCTCTGATACTCCTGAAATACTCCTACAACCACTTGAGCCAGTGCAGAGATTAGGGCGCAGGTAGGGGACAGTTTGTCAGGCTCTGACTTGTGCTTCTTTTCCTCCCACCTCTTCAGCTGTGGGTCATGCCCACATTTGGGGCTCATCCTGTCTTTGAGAACGGACTGGAAAGGTCATTTTACGGCTACTCCACCTGGTTTGTGATCGTGAACTTCGGGCTCCCCCTGGGTGTGTTCTACCGCATGCACTCAGTCGGGGGGCTCCTGGAGGTCTATGTCACAGCCTGAACCAAGCTGGCCCCCCACCCCAGAGACTGGGAAGGATCAGTGATGCTGAACAAAGGTGCAGAAAGCAGCAGATTTGCATGTGGAAGCTTTTAAGATTCTTCCCTCCGGCTTCTGCTTTGAATTCTCCTGGCATATCATCTCTGTGAGCTTCAGAAGAGGAAGTTGTTTCATATTACCTTTTTTGTCCATAGAGAAGAGACTCAAAGCCCATAAACAAACTCTCACTGCTCTAAGGACCATGCATGCAGTCAGCAGTCTGCCAGTGGATGCTGCATGGCAGCAAGTGGGACTTTAGCAGCTCCTATTGAGATCTTCCAGATAAAAGAATGCAAGAGCAGCCTTCAACAAGAGCAACAAAGACTGACCTGCACTCCACAGAACTTCAAAAATCCAGTTAGGGTTTGCCAGCCCCACCCTTGCTCACCAACCCACCATCCTGAGGCACAAAGAGACTGATCAGCCACGCCAGAAGCACCTACAGGCACAGTCATTCAGAAATGTGCCAAAAATACACTTTTTGTGTGTAATTTTCAAAAAGAAGCTGGGAGTTGCTTTAATGGTCAGAACAGGCGCTATTTCAGTTTGCTGCTGTTGCTGACATCTGACACACTGAGCACTGTGGGTGATCTTTACTTACCGTGGATGGTGTTCTCTCCGCTGTGGACCAGCCAAGGTCCCACCCCTGCACACAGGGCTGGTTCAAAAGCGAGCTACTGCCAAATCCCTCCCCACCTCCAACACTTCATCCCTCACTGCTGCTTTGCACATCCCCAGATATCTCCCAAGCTCTCTGTGAGCAAGGGGACAGGGCTGCACAGCGGGGTGCCCGATCAAAGACCCGTTAGAAGGTGTTCTGTAGGGGATGCTTGCTTTGGAAGCACGTGGGAGAGCAAGGGGCTTGTGATTATGGGTCTCAAATACAGAGCCTGATGAATGGAAATAAAGAGAGATTGAGTTTTCATGTGTGTCTTGTGAAATCCCTGGTCTGCTCTGCACTCGCCAAAGAACAGCCTTAAAAGTCAACTCACTTAAACTGCTCTTGTGTTTAGAGGTTGGATGGGACCCTGAGCAACCTGGTCTAGTGGAAAGTGTCCCTGACCAATGAGATGAGTTTTAAGGTTCCTTCAACCCAAAACATTCTGTGATTCTGAGATTGAAGAGCAGGCCTGTTCTACGATCAATCAGAACCTTTCACGGCCTTTACCCAAGGTCAAAGCACCACAGAACAAAAGACATCCTCGCTATAGTTTCTGTTCCTCTATAAATCAATCCCAGAATCAGCGTGGATTTAGGATCAGAGCCTGTTTATGGGATTTTTTTGTGATTCCCTAGAAAAGCAAGCTCTCCCAAGACAGTTACAGTGATGAGAAGTAGAATTACAATTAGGATCCAGCATTTGGGCAGTGATAGCACCTCTCTGTGAAACTCTGAGACTGACTGCATGAGCATGAACTTTGCCCATTAAGTGTTTGTACTTAGGCCCATGTCAACAGAAATATGTCATGAGAAATAACAGCTGGATAAATTAGGCTTCAGTAAAGTTAATTATTATTCTCATGTCAGAGTTTGTACCGTGGGAGCCACAGGAGACACATGCTAAGGTCTGACCTTCTTCCTAGTGACTGACAGCCTGGGGACAAGCAATGATGGCACTTCATGGGCAAACCCATGACCTGGATTTTGTCTGCAGCGTAACAGATAAAACAATGGTTTAAGCTACTGAGCCTTCACAGAGCAGGTGACTTTGGAATGACACTGAATACATGACTGAAGACATGATTGCCATGAATAGGAATGAAGCCCACCAGCCCCAGCTCTTACCCACAGCCCTTCTGTGTCCTTTCCTAACAACCCCCAGGGCCAGGGTGCCTGTTTGACAGGTCTCAGCTGCACAGAGGTTTTAGCACAGGGTTCACAAAGTCAGCAGGCTTGATCCTGTTTGATCTCTGATGATGTCTCATGCCATAAACACAGAAACAGCCAAAACCACACAGTTCAGGCTCATTTTTCCGGAGTCCAATCTTCAGTTCTGATTACAAAGAAAAAAAATCATCCCTGCAGAGGGAGCCAGCCTATGGTCATCTAGTGGCACAAGTCACCCCAGCATAAGACAAACAAGATTATAAACCTCTCTCTGGAAAAAAAAAAAACCCAACCAAACAAAACACCAACCAATCAAATGCATGTTTTAGTTAATCTTTATCTTTCTCTCCATAAGTAAGCAAAGAGTTTACAGTGCAAGTTGATTTCCACAGAACAAGGATCAGACTCCAAACACCAAGAAACAAACAAAAAGGCTTCCAGAGGAACTCACAAAGAAACAAAGCAGAAAAGAGAGGACGGAAGAGATGGTGAGAACCAGCAGATCCATGGGAGGGAAGAGGCAAGCACGTGGGACACGGGATGCCCCGCTCCAGCTGTGAGGTGCGAGTGCCATACAATCAGAGACTGGCCCCACCAAATCACATTCTTACAGAGGAGAGATTTTCCAAGTAAAACAGAGACCTCACCCTGTTTACACCTGAACAGAGGTGGGGTCAGGATGGGAGTAGTGCTGGGTGGCAAAGTGGGTTGGAGATGGGAGGCAGGTGGGGGAATAACCTCTCTTTATTTCACATATTTCTTATCCTTCAGAAAATCGTTTGGGTTTTACTTCAGCTTTCTACTGGCAAGGGACTCCGTCCCCTTTCAGTGCCCAAGGGAGGAAACCACCGGGCTACAGGTGGGAGCCAGCAGCACACTAGAGCAGCTCTCTGGGAGAGGATGGTCACACTGTTACCAGCCCAGCTGCAAAGCTTAGGCCAGGCTTAAAGGTCACAGAGTGTGTGACGCACTTTACTTTAACATGAGGGACCTGCTTCCATCCAGTGATGGCCCTGGGTCTAAGCTGTGGCAAACAGCTCATGGCCAATGATCCTCCCAAGAACACCAGAGCACCAAGGACTATCCTTTGGTGGAGAAAGGTCTCCGTTCATGACAGCCCCTCTCATATTTCACTGTCTAAAGACCAGAGAGCAGCTCCTCCCAGCAGAACATAAAATTTGACTCAAAACCCAGGATGTCTCCACTCACCAATGTGTAACCCCACATTACTGAACCAATCCAGCAACAGTGGGTCTCCCACCAATTCTCCTTCTGGCTTCCCAGACTTCACTTGGGATGCTTGGGACCCAATACATTCAAGATCCAATAACTTGGTCACTAGCAAAATGCCCTGAAGAATTAAACTTTGCCCCAGCACTCTCCACTCCCTACTGACATGGAGATGCTTTTCCTCCTACAACTTCCAAATTCCTCCTACAACTTCCCTGAGTGCCTCCCTCAAACCCCTGCCTTAGACAGTAGTGTGCAAAAGACCCTTCTGCTCCTGCATTGCATCAGCCTGGCAGGCAAAGATGGAAGGATATGGTTCCTTTCAAACCCAGGTGACAGTGTCCTTTCAGTCAAAAGGAGAAGACTTAAAGAGTTTAACAGTCAGGTCTCTTCTCCTTGCTCTCACTGAGCCAGTCCCTTTCCTCCCTGTGTGCTCACATGGTTAATATTAAGCAGGGCTTTCCAAAGCCAGACATGCTCCACTGCAACAGCCCACCATCAAGGACAAGCTGCTGGGCCTCAAAGCCAAGGAAAAACTCAGTCACACCAGTGAAAACTCCTTAAAGCAGCTTTCCAGGAAAGGAGTAGAGAGATTCAGAACTGAGACACAAAGTTTTCCTTCAACACCATCTCCTTTCCTTTGGATGGGAAGGACTTCCCTACATACAACTGAGACACCAGGGAGACACCTGCAGCCAGAAGGGATGCCCTGGAAACTTTATGGAGCCACATGAAAGTAACTGCAGTTTCCAAAACCTGTCTCCTGCAGGAATAGCAGCTTCTCCCTTGAACTCAGTTTACAGCCAATCTTTTTCAATTAAATGCTGACTTTCACCAGGGCAAGGACAGGGTCAGATTGGTTTCCAAACCACATCCAGAAGCAAAAGAGTAACAGAAGAGCTAAGAACAGTCTGATTTCTAGTGCAACCACAACAATGGACAATCCCTTAGATATCTTTCACTCAAGGTTCGTGGTGAAGGGTGAGGGAAGAGAAGTGAGCTGGGGGGAGGGATGTCCAAGCAGGTCCCAATTAAAGCTTTAAATGACAGGGAGGTAAATGAAGTGATTGTCCTTTTGGTCTCTCAGCTGGATGTGAAATGCAGGAATAGCTGTGATGAAGCAGCACACCGCAGTCCTTGGATCCAGTGTCATTCTCTCAGTAGAGGTAAGTGCTCCCTTAGACCCGTTGAATTTCAAACAGCTTCACATCTGTGTCATACCAGATTGGGGGATCCACATTCCTGAGAGAGAAAAACAAGAGCCACTTTACTCTCTGTGGCCAGGTACATGGAATTCAAATTTCCCAGCCAAGATTACAGGAGCTGCCTACACAGCACACCTTCAGCTTTGCATAAAAGGAAATCACTGGTTGAGAGACAATGCACCTGAAAGGGAGGACAGTATCTACAACATCCCACAAAGCCAGAGCTTTGCACGAAATCTCTGCACCAGACCCTCTAGGCAGCTTTTCCATTCTCTGCTGCTGCCAGTTCCTAAACAATCAGTACTCCCAGAACAACTCCCTTCATGACACCCACTCAAAGTTTTGGAGCAGCTGATTCACCCAAGTCTCTTCCAAGGGAACAACACCTTTCTATCCAGTAAACACGAGACGATCCAGAGCCAGCCAAGTGCACGCAACTCCCTCTACAGGCCCCCCAAAAGTCAGACTGGAAAAGAACGAGTTAGATCTCACCCAGCTGGTTTACCTCAAATAAATAACTCCCCACATGTACGTGCGGAACCACATGGCAGTGCCCGAGTTGGCCTGGTACTTGCGGATGAGGATGGGGTGAGGCACCGGCAGCAGCCCCACCAGGGTGCCGTGCTGCAGGAACTTGAGGATCTCCGACTCATCCGTGAGACCCCTGCGAAGAGACAGGCCAGGAACATCCTCAGCACGGCCCACAGACACCCCCACAACTGCTGCAGCACAAAGTACCAGTCTAAACAGACACAGACACAGAGCCAGCACCTATGACCAGCGAGAACACACACCCTCTCTGTAAACAGAGTGGAGAAGGGATCAGACAAACACCATGTTTGGCAAGGAAAATACCATCTCTGCTGAGCCTGCGATGCTTTCAGTCATGCTTTACAAGTTTTCCCCAAGGGCCCTCCAAATTCAGACTCTGCCAGCCTCACAGAGCTCCTTACACACTGCACAGCCCTTCCTCTCCAAAAATCTACTCACTTGTCAATGCAGATCTTCTCCACCTGAGGGACCAGCACCTGTAAGAGCCGCATGATTGTCTGCAGGGGAAGCTTTGACTTCCAAGACATCACCTATAGGTAGGAAAGCAGAAGGGAAATCAGTGCCCTGCATTAGCAGTTTTAACACAGCTGTCTCTGCAATCTCCGCAACAAATGAGGTTTACAAAAATCACGAGTGCACAGGAGCAACACAATAAATCCTGGAGCACTGGAATTATGAGGCACCCAATGAGATCAGCGGGGCATTGGTTTAAAACAGGTAAAACAAAATATTTCTTTGCAGATGCTAGTAAACTTCTGGAGCTTTGACTACAAGTCAAAGACATTCCCGCTGAGGAAATGCTGCTCTGGGAGAGTTTCTGATGGCAGAGAAGGGGGGTTGTGAGGTATTTCTGCCACAACTCTTTTCTTATTTATTTCCTCTGTTCAGATGCCCTTACCCACTCAGGAGTTGGAGTCCACTGTCCACTGGAGGATGCACTGGAGAGACGCCTTCGATCCCGCCGGGAGTGTGATGCCTCCTATCAGTAAATATTATTTTTAAACACACAAAACCAAATCACACTTAACAGCAAGAAATACAATCCACTTTCTGCTAATGTTCCCCACAGCTTTTCCAGGGCTTTGCTGGGAAGACAGCTCAGCCTGTCCCTAGAATGCATCACACTCACCAGACCTTCATTCACCAAATCCATACACTTTGACCCAGGGAGTGGCAATATTTGTGCCATAAAGGGTAAGTAAAACTGGTTCTGGGATATTCTGTTTATTCCAGTTTATTCAAAGCCACTCTGAGGACAGTACCTCAGCCAAGCCCTCACGGGAACACACTGTTCACCTGCTAATAGAAGATCCTGGTAGAGTTCTCCATCCCAGAAGGGAGAGGAAAAAGAAGCAGCAGTAAGAACCTGAGTTGAAAACCTCAGGAACAGGAATACATCCCTTTGCAGTTATGCCCTTGCTGCTCTGGTAGTAGTGTTCACACTAGAGAAAGCTCACTCATGTGCCCCAGCTCGTGCCACCAGCACAAACATGAAACACCCGAGATGATGCAACAGCACTCCTGAACCACGCTGTTTTCCAGCACCGTGCACGTGCCCACACTGCCCTTAATACGATGCCTTTCTTCAATGGGCCAACCACACCTTGTCTTCTCAGCCCCCCATTTTTGCTCACCTCACACCCCAGACCTTCTCTGCACACCACTGTCTGGCCTTACCCCGCTCCAGGGCTCCCCATCGCTCAGGGCTGCGGGTGGGTTTCCCTCTGCAGAGAGCTGGGAAGCCTCGGGCTCCAGGGAGCGCATGGTCCCATCCTCTGACACCTGAGACTTCTCTGTGAGCTTGTCAATTCCTGCACTCAAAAGAGGAGAAACTCAAAAACACAGGTGAATTAAATATGTTTAAAAGCAGGGGGGTCTTATCTGACCTATGATGCACAGACACCCTACGCCTCTGCTGACACTGGAAATGTTCTCTTTTCAACTGGATAAGCAAGATTGAGCCTTGATTTCACCACCCCAAAGAAGTCTGCCTCAAGGAAAATGCTCCCTGATGCAAGGGGAATTTAGGTTCACATGGATATAGTTAAGCTGCAGCAATAGGTCAAGATTAGGGCAAATGGCCACGTGGACACTAAGCCTGACAGGAGAGGAACTCCAGGCAGTTTGTTTGTGATCAGCTTGGGCAAACTGATTTGAAACTCAGACTGAAAGGCAGTTAAGTTATTCACAGATGTAAACTCTTAATCTCTCCACACCCAGCGAGAGGGTGAGTCCACAACATATCTCACAGAGAAAACAAGCTTCTCTCCTGCTCCAGAGGTAAACTAAAGCTCACCTGGAGTAGCCACCAGACTGGTCTTCAGCGTCCCTGGTTCAGCAGGGGCAGCAGGACGTGACCCTTCCATGGAAACCCCATCCTGGGAGTTGGTGCGAGAAATGGGCTCAGGGGTTTTCTTCTTACGCTGCAGACCCTTCTGGATGGACTGGGAGTCCGTGGGCAGGTTGGCCAGCTGGTGAAACACGTTCCGCTTGCGGATAACAGCATAGACCAGGTTGGAGTTCCCTGGGAATCACAACAACAAAATGATTAGAGCAGAGAAGTGAGGCCCAAAGAGTTCTGCCAATACAGTACAGCTCGCTGGGTACACAAAGCATGACAGAAGAGACTCTGCAAGTTCAGAAAACTCTGCTTCCACCCACAAAGGCAACGGCACAGGGAAGAAAGAGCAGAGCTCAATAACCTCTTATCCGCCACAAAGCAGTACAGAAAATTCAGTGAAATCCTTCCTAGGCTGGAAGGCTGACAAGAAATGGCTCAGAGAGGGATATTCAAACAACTGAGAGGAAAAAGGATCATTTAAACCACATATTAGCACCTAATTTGGACAAAAAGGTTCCTAGCCAAGATTGAACATTTCTTCATCTTCAAAAGAATTCACAAAATAAATCAGGGCGCTTCATTCGAGGAGAAATGGACTTGAAAGAGTGAAGCAAAACTGCCACAATTCTCTGCCTGCAAGATGGCAGAGAACAGTATGAAACCACCCTCTAATATAAAACACAAATTATAGCCACAAAGGCTGGCTTTGGATTTTGCAACCACCACATGCAGGATTTCCATCAGGGAAGCAGAATGGGCATTCTTGATTTGCATGTTTAAACAAAACATTAACTTTTGAGCAGCTTTAGGGACTTCACTTTATTATTTCTTTGAGGTGTAAGATTGTCATGCTTTTAAGAGGGGAAGCACAAGGCATTTCCTGGAAAGTAGCAAGTGCCAGAACTTTGTTTGGATGGGGCTATTTGGTCCTCAGCCCCAGTGATCTGCCAGAGCAGAACTGAGAAGCACTTTAAAATGTTTAAGGAGGTGGAAGTTGTTTTGGTCCCATCACCTGCACTGCTGAGCAACACGAGCAGCTTCATAGCAGCATCCAGCCAGTCACAACTTCAGTGTTACACACTCACTTTCCCTTCTTCTTCCCCTCTATCCATCTCATCTTCTGGCCAGCAGGAGGCTGAGGTTGCACTGACAATTAGCTGTCATCTCATTTTGCTCTAACACAATTTCTCCAGGTCAGGACCCAACAAACATTAACTACTAATCCAACTTCTCAATCCCAGGCACGTCTCCATGTAGCTGATTTCTACATTTCTCCTCTCATCTCTCTGGACTTTGAACTTCCATCTCATGTTCTCTTGGACTCAACTAGTGCAAACCTACTAAATACAGCAGCCACTTTCTTACCATCAAACTGGTACTGAATGATGTTGTTGAAAACTTCCAGCAAGAAAAAAACGAGGTGGTGGTTCTGGACAGCAGAGAACAGGAACCAGGTGGTGGAAAAAGCCTCCAGGAGATGCAGTAACTTGTTAGCAGCCACCATGGAGAGAGACTTCAGGTATGGAGACACTGTGGAAGGCAAACAAATGAAAACTGGAGGAAGAACCAAGGTGTATTTATTCTTGAAAATACACCATTAAAAATGCTGCTTTTACCACCTTCCTACCCTGCACTTCTGCGAAAGCCTCTGAGAAAGCTGAGCCCAACAGGGTTCCACAGAAGCATTTCCAAATACAAAAGAAGTGAAACGGAGATACTGCCTAGTAAAAGGAGGCACTGCTGCTTTTAGAGGGTCTTGCTTAGTTTCACACTAGCAGTGGCATCTCTGCTCTGCTTCCTGACAAGCTTCTCAACTGGAGCCACCTGGACTCTCAGCCCAAGGGAATCCACTGCCACTGTGGGGAGGTGGCACTCCCTGCTGGAAAGGAACAGCACTGCCAAACACACCAGGCCTGCTGACAAATGTCCTTCTGCTACCCTAAATGGGCTCCAGGACTCTGCTGTCCCTGCCTCTGCCCCCTCTGACCCTGCAGCAGGTCTGATCAGCACCTGGCACCTCCAGCATGGACTGGAAAGGATGAGTTTCCAGCAGTGGGCACTGGTCAGTGTTAGGGGACGCAGGCAGGGGTGCAGAGAGAGGGGAGTGAGAGCAGCCATCGCTGTCCCTGCTGCAGGCTGGGGTCTCACCCCACACAGTGCTCACCATTCACTACGATGGTGAGCAGGCAGTCGAAGAGAGGCTGCAGCCGCTGGTGCCCGCTGGTGATGATCTTGTGAAAGACCTGTGGAAGGAAGGAGTTCTTGAGCAAGGCAGTACCTTACTGAAAGCACCCTCTCAACCAAAACCAGTACCACCCCCACACTAATCGCTTCCTGACACCATTCCTTCCTAGGCAGGGCCCTGCACGCTCCACAATTACACAGGTGGGGAAGGCTGCTCTCACTGCAGACTCGCGCTCCACGAGGACAAGCTTTCATTTGCAAGGAATCCTTTGGGAACATGATTAGTGCCCCACAACACCACAAACAGAAACTGACTCTGAGCTGTTCCACAACGTTCAGCCAGCCTGGGACAAAACTAAACCACCAGGAAGTAAGAGACATCTTTACTTCCAATGGATTTTGACTTTGAACTCTTATGAGAGCTGTTCGAAACGTTACAGAATTAATCATTTTGCAGTTGATTTTAGCACAAACTTCTAACTCAAATGTTTGTCCTATTTTTCACTATACCCTCAGACACGGAAAGATTCAACTGCCTCGTAACCAGTTCAGACATTCCCAATTTTGGCCTTCCCACCTCTAGCTGGCATGTCTGTAGAGAAGTCCTGAGCATAATTAAAACACAGAGATGATCTGAGACTAATGGAATGTAATAGCAAAACACATAGCATCAAGTACAGTTGTGGTGGGCAGGTTTCTTCCTACTCCTTCTAATGGGAATCTCCTTTTGGAGGTTTATCAGAAGCTGCTGAGAGATTCTTCTGTGGCAAATGAGCACTAACATGACAGGAGGGAACCACCCAAGGCTGGTACTGCAAACCACACAGCTTTTGTAGGCAGCGCTGTGGGCAGACTGAAAGGTGAATGAAACCTTGCAGCAACACAAAGCTGGAGGGCTGAGCTTGGTATCACTGTCGTTCCCATTGACAGATGTGCTCCACACAACCCTGGTTACCCGGGACAGAGCCAGATCTCCTGCCTTCCCCACCTACAGTCAAGTCTGGTAGAGGCCATGCACCCATCCCACTCATGCCAGTCCCAGAGCCCTCTGGACACCAGCCCAGCACCATCAGGAATCCTGTTCTTTGGGATCACCTCATGCAGACGGAATTGCACCTCTTGGAATTCCAACCAACCACCTGCCAGACACATCACCTCAGGTTAACAGTGTGCAAAGATCCCACCAGCGCTTGGATGCATCCCACACGCTTTCTAGCTACTCGGGGGGGCTTCCAATCCAGGGAGGGTGAGTACACTGAAGGAGGACAATTGTTTGTGGAAGTACAAAGCAGGAGCTGGGAGGGCCAGAGGAGAACTGCTGGAGCTGTACTCACTATGATGAGCAGATCTGCGTGTGTCCCTGTGAAGACAGGGATATCCATAGGCACTCGGACAGAATACGGCTTGTTCAGGCGAACCCCAAAGTTCCGCTCCCCACTGAGAAGCAGCAGGATAAAGACCCCAATGTGCATCAAGCCCACTCGTGCTGCAGAGGAATACAAAAAACCCAGAAAAACATCACAGTGAGACCAGGGGAATCCAGGGGCAGTGAGGAGGGAGGAGAAACATTACGGGACTGAAAAAAAAGTGCACAGACCAAACTGATCGTGATAAGGGACATCCCACAGAGCTCCCTCCACTGTCAGTACCAGTGTCTCCTTCCCGAGCACATTTATGGGGCCACTACAGTGTTAAGCTTTGGACAGATCATGCTTTTCTTCATTAAATTCTTGATATAAACAAATCATCCCAAATATTGAACATAACCAACTTACACTGGTCTGCTCTGGCATCATTGAGAAAGTACAAGATTGGGACAAGAATGTCCAGAACATCGCTGCTCTTCAGCACAAAGAACAGGAATTTCTGGAAGAAAAGGGAGGATTTCAGACAATCACAAGCATATTTGGTTTCCTGCACCATCTGCAGGACTCAGAACAGGTACTCTTGAGCTAATTAGCCTTTCAAGAACATAAGAAAAGCTGGTGTATGCACCAGCTGTTCAACTCCAGTGTTATTTGTAGGATTATTATAATAATTCTCAAGTTCTCAATTATTTCTCAAGCACAGACCTCCAGGAGCTGCAGCCCCCCTTGCAGGCTGTCCCCACATCCAGACCCCCAGCCCCTGGAGCAGGGAGCAGTGCTGCTGACCACAGCACCCCAGAGCCACTGCTAACCACCCACCACAACCCTTCACCAGGGCTTGGTCCAGCCAGAGCCACTCCAGACAAGGTGGGGCAAAACCCAGCAACAAGCAGATCCACACCTTGTTGAAGTCACAGAGTTTCCAGAAGAGGACAAGGAGTTCCTGATGGAATTGGATCTTCTTGGCAGAGTTTGGCAGGTAGGTCTGGACCAGCGGGTTTGATAACAAGCGAGCCACTCCTTTCAGGATGAACTGGAAATCCTGCCAACAGACCAGGAAAGAGACTGTGGTGGGCCCAGGGATAATGCAATCAGCATGAAATCAGACAGGAAACATTGCAGGATGGGAGCACATTACCTCCTCTCGGTGTATCCTTGAGAGGTAATTCACAAACAGATTGTCTGGTCCGGGAGGCTGTGTTGAAAGGAAAGGAGGGAAATGCTTACTGGCAACAGGGTTCATTCAGGAAGTCAAAGTGTGACCACTAATGGCTCTCACTTCAGCCTTCCTCTCCGACTGATCCAGTTTTAAATGCAAGGAGACAGAGCACTGCAGGGAATAGTAAAGTCAGGGGCTTTCCACTTACATGATCCTGATTCAAGGCAGAGACCAAAATCTAGTGTTTTGGTCATGTATAGGCGTTTAGTGACCTACAGGAGCAAAGCAGGACCAGACTAGAGAGAGCAGACTGCAGGGGGAGGAGCAGTGCTGGGCCCTACAGCTCAACATTCAACACAAGTTGGTGTGGCAGGACCCCAGGGAGTTCAGGAGAGCAGCAAATACAGATTCCAGTGTCACTCACATCAACATCATCCATAGCTGTGCCAGTGGTTGTGCCATCCACGGTGGGACTTGAACTGGTGGAGCTGTCATAGTCCAAAGTGACAATCAGCACCTGTGCCGCCTCCTCCACCAGAGGCTCTCGGTAGTCAGAGAAGAGCAGGTGGTTGTAGGGGATCCCATAACCCACCGGGTCGTAGGCACAGACGACGTTCAGGAGAGAGGTGAAGAGCGGGAGTGCATGTCTGAGCAGGAGAAAACAATCTCAGGAGGCAGAAGCAGGAAAATAAAGGTGCTGCCTTTAGGGGGAGGGACAGGCACCTCTCTCCCCAAGAGTCTGGAGTCATGGTAAAACACCAGCATCTTCTTTAACCTGGGACAGTGACCCATGACTGAGCAGCCCAGAGACAAGAGCCCAGCTGGTCTCCTGACCTATGGCTGAGAGGGAAAGGGAGATGAAAAAGGCCATGTGGCCTCCCAGACGAATCCTGTGCAGCAGTGTGAAAAAGGGAAAGGACCTCAAAGCTCTCTAGCCCCTGGAAAGACAAAACTGTGTGCCTTCAGCCAGGTCTGTGCTCGCCCAGGTGAGTGTCACCTGAGGAGCTGGAAGTCCCAGAGGAGACAATGTCGCTAGAGGGCGGCATTCATCCAGCACAACCACCTGCTGCAGTGCCACGCCACCATCCCAAAGGAATGCAGTCTACAGGAGGGAACGGCCCCTGGATGTTGGTGGTAGCAAGTCCTATGGTCCCCCATTACCAGCACACTCCATGACAGAGATCTGAAGGTTTTTCTCCCCCTGGCACCCGGGCCCACCCTTCACCCTCACCTGTTTTCTGTAGAGCAGAAAAACTGTACCCAGGGGTTGGTGTTGCTGCTATCTGAGGAAGGAGGCAGGTACATGGCCTCGGAGAAACAGGTCAGCAGCAGCTTCAGCAGCTCAGTCCTGAGAGAAGGAAAGAAGTCGTCAGCGTGGAGCAGGAGGCACAATCACTTACCACAACAACACAAAAGGAAGGCTCAGTCCTGCCTAGAAAGTCTTCCCCAGACAGACCTAAGCCCATTTCATTTCCTAAGCCATACTGCTTTCACTGGCACAAAGCTCGGCAGAATTGCTGCTTACAGAAAAGAAATCCAGCACAGAGCTCCCAGGCATTTCCAGACCAGCAGTGTTTATCCAGTTCATGTTGCAGACACTCTGACTCTCATATCATAATACAAAAAGCTATTCAAAAGGTGAGCTGGGGTTTTTTTCTATGTTGCCAGTTCTGTTAGCTCAGAAAGGAGCAAGCAGAAAGTCCCTTGAGAATCACAGATACCCACAGAGGCTAAGAGCTCATCTCCCCCAGATCTCCCCCTCCTGAGCCAGTTTCTTTCCATTCTGCCCTTGCAGAAACTCTTACCTATTCAAGTCATGGATGTAGTTAGGCTGTGGAGAATGGGCAAAGCCCACTCCTGCCTCCCAGATGTACTCACAGCTGTCAATGGAGTGGATATCTTCTGCTGTGTCCTGTGGGAGAAATAAGAGGCTGGATCACAGAAGGCAAGAGCCAGAGTTGGCAGCATTGGTGGTATCCAAGGCAGTTCAGCCCGTCTCTCTACCAAAGAGACCAGCAGAGAAGCATCCAGACAGATGGTCTGTGCAGCATCTCCCCATGCCTAAAAAAGCAGGTGCTGATGTCTTCAAAGAGCTCAGCCTTGGTGAGTAAGGGGTAAGAGAGATGCAGGCACTGTGCAGGATGGAGGGAGCATCCATTTCTAGCCATAACATAGGGGCTTGGCTTCAGTGGGAGGACAAAGAGCAAAAGAATTTGGGTCAGTCTCAGATCTCCTTTACCCATTCCCTCACAATTCTTACTTCTCCTCTTTACTCAATGCTGCTTCAGCAAACATTCACCACGACCTGTATCTCTGCCCTGAACACGAGCTGGTGGTACCACCTCTCTCCTAACCTGCAGTCAGACCAGGCCCAGGGAGGGACGCCAGCTTGGCAAAGGCTACAGAGGCTGCAGGCAGCAGACAGGCAGCCAACAGCAAGGAACATAAATCATTCACAATCTCAGTGTCTCATTCTAGTAGCCCAGAGCACTGAAAAACCAGTCTGGCTGCTGCCAGGGGAAAAATCACAGGTGCAGGTGTTGGGGGGAGGCTCTCCCAGGAATAAATGTTGTCACCCCACTTGTGCAATCCATCCCAACTGACAACAATAGACAGCAATTCCATCTGTTTCAGCCCCACTCCCACTCAGCACAGGGGTAGCTCTGATCCAGCCTTGCCCCTTCACCCTCAGGAAACAGAGTTTAACACTCCTCCTACTATTCGGAAAACTCAAGCAATCAATTCAGTACCTCAGGTTTGTCAGGGAATTTTGCAGCTATCAAATACACAGTGGTTTAGTGTGCTCATTTTCAGTTTACATCAGAGCTACACCAAAAGGAGGGATGTCCACTTTTTTTTATAGACTGGACCTACAAAAAACACCAGAATCACTCACTGATGGGGAGAAAGGGAGGGAAGGAGATGCACCACAACCTGTTCTTAGCACATCTGGTAGGAGATCCCTGCTTCAGGGAACTCCTCTGAAGCACAGGCAGTCGCCATAAGGATCAGAACACATTTGCCTTTGCTGCCATGATATAAAGAGGGAGAGGAGGTGGAAAGACACAACAAAGACCATCTACTCATTGAGGCAAACAGATGCTTCCTGCCCCAGGCTGCACCAAACTGCCAGAGAAAGGAACAAGGTGCTAAAGGTCTCTGCTCCACTGGCAACAACAGAAGAGCAATTGTTTTCCAGCACAACCACCTTTTCCTGATGCGTGAGCTGTATTGTGGGGGTAATTGCCAGCCACTCCATTTGGGACTCACCCAGCTGTCTCAGAACACCTGTTTTGTAAGGCACAAACACCACACAGTGAATGTAAGACGCTGATCAATATTAGACACTGTGGGTTCAATCTCAGCAACTCTCTGTTTTCCTGCCTGCAGGTTTGCAGGAAGCTGCTGGAGTTTTCCAGGATACCCCCCACCATGCAGCTCCTCTGCCCTACGCAGATAATCTCATGGTTTAACTCACCACCGTGCTCCTCCGGTGGCTCTGCACAGTGAAGTCGGGGCAGAAGAGCAGATCAGTGACAGCAAGGAGCAATGACTCGGCCAGCGGCCGGGCATTTTCATCATCTTCATCTCCCTGAGGTGAGAAACAGAAGAGCACTGTCAGCCCAGGGATAGCAAAGAGCACACAGTAACACCAGGATCACACAGCAGGAGAAGATACACTCCCCAAAAACACACAGGGAGGCAGACTTTATAAAGGGACGAGAGAGAAACACAAAACCCCAGTCAGCACAGGACAGAAATGTTCCCCTGGATGGTGGTGACTAAATAGGAACGAGCTCTTTAATGACAGCAAATGGAGCAAACAAAGGCCTGGAGATCTGTTGGTAACAGAAGAGTCACACTGGACACACCTTGCCACGTGGAGATGCTTGATTTATTGAAGACAAAAGGAAAGGGAAGCATTTACAGAGAGAAGAGTTTTACAGTCAGGAAGGAGGGTGATTTGGATGATGTACAGAGCCATCAAAAGGAAGAAGCCAACCAGCAGTAATAAGGTGTAAAACCTCTCAAAGTCCCGCATGGGCTGCCCAGAACTGGAGGTGACAGACCCGGGAGAGGCTCCGTGAATCACACAAGGGCCACCCCTGTGCCACGGCAGAGAAGGCACAACAGCAGAGAGGATTTGCCATCTCCAGCGTTCAAAGCAATCACTCAAACCATGCATGGCTACCCCTCTGCAGCTGTTGCCAGGGGAAACCCTGCCAGATACTGCCTGTCACAGAGCATCCTGGATGGGAGGCCTTCCCCACCACACACCGGTGCTGGAGGGAGAGGCAGGGAGCAGGAATGGCAGGAGCTTATCTACCTCAGCCAGGCCTCTGTCAGCTTGTGCACAACACACGGCTCTTCAATCACAGCAGGCAGCTCCCAGAGATAATGGTCTGTGTGGCTCTGACGGTGACAGCAGGGAGGACACCGCAAACAGATCCCGGATGCAAGGAGAGGCACAGAGAGAGTGGATGGAGCCAGCAAAGATGCTTTTGCTTGGGCTCATGGTCAGAGGTGAAATGACAAGCATTAGGGTGCAAGGGGATTTCTCTTCCAAGAATGATCTTTGCTAAGATCAGCTCAACTGCCAGAAAAAACCCCTGCAGGCTCTGGGTACCACCACATCCAAAATGGGTGACACACAACAAACCAGGAGATCTGAACCCAATACAGACTTCCTTAGAGGAGGGAGGATCCATGCTCTGGGAGATCTGCCATCCATCACTGCATCGTGAAGCAGGTGAAAGGTAATCACAGACATATTTACTAATGGTCCATACCATCATCCTCAGTTCCCTGAGAGAAATCAGCCTTCAGACAGGAAAGCTGTTGCCTCTAGATTAGACATGACCCCAGCTTCCCTACTGCCCCAGGGCTGCATTTGTTATTCCAGCCCTAGAGCTGCACATGGTGAAATGATGGAGCACACCAAGCACACTGAACCACAACAGCTACACCCACACTTGGGAGGCACAACAAGCAGGAGGGTTCCCCAGCCCAGCACACGTGCACTGGGGATCGCCTTGGGGGTGACCCCACAGCTCTGAGGTTGAGAAACTCTGTCTTCTATGTGCTGAACAAAGTGGAAACACAGGAGTAACAGCAGCCTGGCTGGCTCACAGCATCAGGCACCCTGCATATTCCTTCCCAAAACGAGCTGCTCCATTGTTAAGCCTCTCCTGCACTCCTTGGCCCCTGCAGGGATGAAAAGATGGGCAACCACCACCCTCCCAATCACACAGATTACAGAGCAGGACTAGCAAAGACTTCCCTTTCCACTTGAATCTTAAATCAACTTTGCGTAATGGAACAAGGTCATGTCAGTGTAAGAAAGTCACACAGCCTTTAGTACAGCTCTCATGTTCATTTTGATTCACACCTCCAGTTATGCTGGAGAGGACTTCCCTCACATACCAGTGCTCTCCAACAGCTACACACCCAAGTGAAACATTCAGGTGATGTAGCAACCTGTGCTGAACAAAGCAGCTGAGGGTGAGAGGAAGAACAGCAAGAATCAAAGGAAGGGAAAGAATTTAGAAGGTGCCACCTAATTTCTGACCAAACAGAAATAACTGGAATAAAGTTGCCCCCAAATGTACATAAGTATCTCCTCACTGCAGCCTCCCCATCACCCTCCAGAAAGAAGAAGTGCCAAGAGACAGACCCCTCCTCGGCCAGCCCCAGGGACAGTCGACCAGAAGAAGCCCCTCCAGTCTGGGTCCTCAAAGATGTAAGGCAGGATACGGGTGAGGAGCCGGCAGCAGTTCAGAACAATTTGTCTCTCCTTCTCCGTGTGGCAGCCGCTCTCTGCTCCCTGCACCAGCTTCTCCACGGCCTGAAGGAAACAAAACCAAGGCAGGTATCATTAGCACAAGGTAGCAAGAGCTGGGCATGTCTGTCCTGCTGGTGACACCCTCACAGAGAGTCATAAGCAGTTACTAGGAGTCCATTTTCTCTCAGTCTCATGGTGCAGGCAGTGTTGCTGTTTGAAACACTGCAGAAATAGGGTTAATGATCTTAAACAGACCTTCTTGAATTTCTACTGTTCCACTGAAAGAGACCTCAAATGCCAGGGCTAATCCATGCAGCACACGTGTGGGGCCACGTGAGGCAGCCAGAGCACCAGAAGGCTCCTTCCAGCACTGCTCCATGACACCACACACCGAAAAGGGCAGATCAGATTAATCAACCACGGCACCCAAGGTGCAGCAGCACCGTGCTGCACGGTGTGAGGTGCTGGCAGGGGATGATCACACAGAACACACAGTATGACAGATCTGTCTGTGCTGGTGTGATTACAGCAGGGACCTCTCCTGACTCAGGAGGCAGGAGCTGAGCTGCCTGTGACTGTTAAGAGCAGGGATACAGGTCCCAGTCTGTCAAATCCTGCAGCAGAGTGGTGTGGCAGCCCAGGTTTCTCCACTGTCCCTGTGAACAGGACTGCTGCTCTGCAAAAGAGCTCCTGGACTGAGGGTGCAGCCCATCCAATGGCTGCTGACACTACCAGTGGAGAGTCACTGGGATTTTCAGAATAGATGCAGGTCTCACTGGGCAGCAACCACAGCTCCAGGAGGCAGAGGCAGGAGGTTTTATCCACACACAGAAGGTGGCAGCTCCTTCCTCAAACAGCTGCACCCACTTGCTCTTACTCCCTCATCCCAAGGGGAAACAGAGGGAAACGAAACCCATAACATTTAGCAAGGATTCACGTTGCTGCTTTTTAATTCATGAGGTCATGTGCCCCTGCTTATTTTCATGGCAGACTGCCTGGGTCACTGACTCTGCCAGCCTGCGTCACTGCATTAATGGGTGTTTAAGTGCTGTTTGTCCCAGGCTGTCACACACTACTCTGACTGAGCTGAGCCATTTCTTCAGGCACATTTATGACTGTACAGCCTGAGTCTCCAGCCATGACTGTAAACGACAGCTCAGCCACACTGCTGTGCTCCCCACAAACACAGCACTGCAGCGGCACACTGCACTCTGCACAGGTCAGGGCCCTCAGCCTGGCAAAGGCACTTTTGGAGTCTGCAGGCTCCTATGACACTGATATTCCAAGATTTAGGGCTTGTGGAGAAACAGTCCTGCAGTCACAAGGTCTCCCAACGCATCTGTTTCCAACAGGGAGAAGAGCATACATTTTAGTCTTGGTTTTGGGAGAAAGAAGAAACAGAGTCAAACGGGTTAGGTAGTCACTACAGGTCTCCTAAACCCTTCTTGAGTCCCAAACTGCAGATTGCCACAAGACAATACTAGGGAAAAACCATTCCATTTTCCCTCATGTTTGTATTTTTTCTCAATTATCCACTACATGCCTTTGTCTGAGACACAATTCACAGTCAGAGGTACTTTCACTGTGACTCAGTAGATCTCATTCACAGTTTGTAGAGCAGGAAAGAAAAACAAGATGGCAACAACCATTTAAAACTGGAAAAACGCCATTCCAAGTGTTTTTCAACTACAAATTCAAGGCTACTCTTTTCACGGCTCAAATCAGGAGCGTTACTAACACCTGCACTTTCCCAGACAGAGTAAGTCTCAGGCTGCTGCTCGCCAGCTTGACAATTTGCCAAACCTGGCAGGGTAGGAAATGTGACTCAATGTCCCTTGTGCTCCACACAAGGACATGGTAACATCAGAAGCAGCATCAGGAATGTTCCATTATCACAGCAGAAGGAAGAAAAGTCTTAAGATCTCCCTCAAACTTGTGCAGTGACAGTCTCCACATCCCTCTGGGATTTATCAGCTTGAAGCCAGACTGGTGCCTGGTGAGGTGCAATTAGATGCAGACAAGGAATTGGACGTATCAGCCTCACCACAAATATGCAGCCCAGGTACAAAGTCCCCTGAGCAGCAAGCAGTTTACACAGGCAAGACTCAAGAGGACAGAGTGAAATACAGGAAAGGAACAAGAGGAAAAAGGCTCCAAAGTGATCAAACGTCAGCTGTGGTCCGTGTCTTCCGCGAGAGGAAAGGCTGAGAGTTACTCTTAGGAAGGGACAGGGACAAACAAGCACACTGTGATACAAGGATGGCATGACACCTGTGTCCCCTTGGGAGCCACAGTGCTATTGATCCAGGGACACCTCCCTGCTAGCACAGCACCAAGGAATAAGACAGCACCGACCTTACCTTATAGCACAGAGTTGCCAAGTTAGAAGGTGACTCTTCTCTCACCGCTCGGATCTCTGCAGCTGGTACAAGGGCAAAGACATCCTGCACTGAAGTGGCTGTGTCTGCCCAGAACTGGTCCCAAAAGGCATCATCTGTGGCCTCCACGGGCTGCAGAGAAACAAATGTGGTTACAGATGCAGAACTAACACTCCACAAGGTCCAAATACAGGGGGTGAGCAGCAAGACATTCATGTGCCCAACTGCATCAGACTGGGAATCCCCAGGTTTTTCATGGAGCCACAACACACGAGGCTGCCTGTTTGTCTGCAGCTGACGCAAGTGTTCCAAGATCTTCACCACTGCACGTGGGCCAGGCTGTTCTCATGCACTCTGTCACCTTCAGAGCAAGCCAAGGATGCTCTGAGCGTGCGCTGGAATTACTTGCACTGTAACCAAAGTCTCAAGGAAGCAATCAGGGACATCTCACATTAGGGCACAAACAGACTCAGGGAACTGACAGACCCACCTCAAAGCACTTACAGATACAATCCAATTGATCCTTCTGAATCAAATATTTATAGGGAACTGGACTCGGTGTAGCCAATCACTGCCAAGGCTTTGTTCTTAAAAAGCACTAAGTGAGCAATTCAAAGAGGAAGATGGAAGGAGGGGACCAAAGCAAGCAATCCATTTCAGACCTGTGGTTTGAGAAGCTCACCCCTCCAACCCTTGGGAACACACTTCTTCCCATTACTTCTTCTGCAGGTACAGACAATTTCCACTTTTACCTGCTCTGAAACCCCACTGCTCAGGATGCTGGCCATAGGGACAGTCAGTTTGCCAGATAGCTCTGTACAGCTGGCTGCAGACTCTGCAGAGTCACAGCATTATTTCTTCCTGACAGTGTGGCATCTACTTAAAAATCAAAACAACGCTGACAACAACCTGGGTGTCAGGTTATAAGCAGCTGAACAAAGCAGGCTGGACCTTGCTTTGACCTTTATGGCTTGGTAGAGCAGAAGGCAGTGCTGGCCATTCAAGGTGAAGCAGAGGCTCAGCCACACAGGGTCAACTCTGCCTTCCTGCAGAAGCACCGTGCTGATGACCTGCCTCTTCCCAAAGGTGAAAACACCAGAATAATCAAGAAAGACTTAACTTTTCAGCCAGACTAAAACTGAGCACAGCTTTTCCCAACTGCTAAAATTTGCCAAGAGATAGGCATTGCCCAAACACGGCTGGGAGTGCTCAAACCATCCAAGGGTCCAGCTACCTGCCTCTTTCTGACAAGCCGTGTGAGAGAGACAGATCCACGATTTCAGCCAGAAGAGGAAAATGGAAACTTTTGCAATTTTCCCAGCCACGCCAAGGTGTGATGGGATGCTTGGCCGGCCAGAAAAGCCACACACCTGAGCACCCCCAGCCCTTGGTTTGGGCTGAGGAGGAGCCTCCTGCCTGCAACCAGAACCAGCTCCAAAGCAAACAGCAGCTCCTTATGGGCGATAATCAGCACCGTGGGCGCGTCTACCAAGTCAGATGGGAAAGGGACAAAAAAATATGAATGTGTGTTTAATTTAAACAACTCCTGCCCGCTGCCAGCTCTGCTGTAGTAGGCAGAGAACTTGCCCAGCTCTATGCTGCTTCTAAATGCAGCTCCAACACCACTCGGGGGAGAACAGCTCATTCACTGCTCTGACACAGAGAAGTGCTGCACCGCCCCCTTTGCTGTCACCTCCCGAACCGACAGCCCCAGCCCACAGGCAGGTGATGTGTCACTGCCACCAAAGGCCAAAAAGTGAGCGGGGCTGGTTGCCCCCAGACTGGTACAGCAGGTTATTGCCCTGCAGCTCTCTGCCTTAACGCTTCAGTGCTGCAGAGGCTGTTTATTGCTGGTCTTGGTCCTGCCAGCCATGCAATGAACCAGCCCAAGTGACCCTCCAGTCTTTAAAAACAAAACCAGAAAAAAATTACATGTTTTTAGGTATCTTCTTAAAACCCTGTTCTAGTGCTGAAACACTCATTTTATCACCTGGCCACCAAAGCAAGACCCTACTAAAACGTCCTCCCGAGAGAAGAGCAACTTTTTCCAACTGGAACTGCTCAAGGTCACAGCTCCTCAAAGGGATTCTGTAGGAACAGCCCAGTGTTCACAGCCTGACTTTCAGCTTCCTGAGCATATGAAGGAGCTGAGCTCTTTGTTACCTGAGCATGAAGTGCTTAATGGAAGGAAAGCTATTTTGCACATCTCATCTCTCACTGCACCGCTCGAAGAGAGCCAACTATTTGGAAACCTGATCTATGTAATGCATGAAACATCCTACACTTCCTACACCTCATTTCCAACCACACACCACAACCACATGTATAATTGCCACATGTACGTCCTGGCCGCCTGCCACAGCCACTCCCACCAACAACAGCGAGCAGCAATTGCTGCTAATTGGGCATCATGCATAAATAATGGCTTCACTCTCATCTAGAGGGGGAGCAGACAACCATTTCCCTCCAGCAGACACCGATCCCTTTACCTCCCACTAGCCTGAGGCCTCCTCAGAGGTTGAACGCAGCCGCTGTTTTACAGATGGCAACACAACACGGATTGAAGAGCAGGGCCTCGACTGAAATCCCAGGGAGCGGGGAAGCACAGCGGTGATTACCCAAACTGCAGCACTGGATGTGCAGCCCTGGTAATGTCCTGGCTGCCATCTTGGCAACCAGATTATGCTAAAACACCAGTTTCTTTCATTTTTAATAGCTGCAGCAAGGCAGCTCCTCATCAACAGATGGTATCCCGTGCACAATCCTGGGACACGGATTCAGTACTGAGTCACTCAGATCCCTGCTGCCCCCCTGTTTTAATTACCAGTCTGGCATCACGAAACTACTCAATCCACATAATATTCATCTCCTTGATAGAACAGCACTGGCTGTTTTTAAGCTGATTGTATTCTGCACACAGCATCTCTGGGGATCTAAATATCCATTTCCTCACGCTGAGCTTACACAACAGCCTGTATCCAGCTCACAGCAAAGGGAAACACAGAGACCTAGAACAGTCTTGTTCACCAGCCAGGGATATCTTCATTTGGAAATGTCAAGATTTAGGTACAAGTGTTGGTACAGCACATGCTGCAGTCACAAATCCCACAGCACCTCAGCCTTGGCAGTGCCTAAGCCAGAGAGCTTACAAGGAGCTGAGTCTTCACCAACGCTGGGAGCTGGGACTGCTTTGGATCCTCCCCATCAGCACAGATTTGTCCTCTTTCAGGGAGGGAGCTGCAGCACAGGTAAGAAAGAGCCTGACATTCCTCCAGCACAGCGCAGACAATCAGCTCTGCACCAGCAGTGCAATGAGAATTAGAATTTCATCACTGCCAGAAGAATTGAGGGACCCATAGCTCGACTGTACTCTGGAAACACAACTGGCACATCTGGAGAGCAAAGGAAGTTCCTGACCCCCACACTTCCCACCACGGAGACTGCTGAAGGTACAAAGAGGACCAGCAGAGAGGGGCCCTGCTGCCCAAACCAAGCTCCACACCAAAGGGTGAGGGGACTGTAGCCCAGAGTGTTGCTGAGCACACAGAGGGCAGAGCTGCAGTGATGTGACATCTCAGAGTGGGCAAAAAGGGAGACTTTTGCCTTTAATTCCCTGGGGCAACGTGTTAGACCTCCCACCTGCAGGCTGGCCAAACAAAGGTGAAACCAGTCCTACCAGACACCTCCAGTCCTTACTTCCTAATAGTTGTAAATGCTGGGTTTCAGGTTCTTTGAAGCACACCATACACACGCTGCAGGAGTCAGAAAAGGATAGTTTCCAAGCCTCATGCAGACACTGAGTAGAGAATCACAGCCCTGAGCAGGCAAACAGGATACCTCACAGGAAACAGGAAAACACAGTGGGGCTGACCATGTCCCAAAAACAGGAAAAGTTCCAAGACAGAGCCTCCCCCATTCGTTACTGTCCTCAGCCTGAGGCCAGCACCACCTTCACTTTCTTTTTCAGACACAATCCCTCACAACCTCAGACAGGGCAAGTGTTTGCACCTTCCCACAGCTGAGCTCTCCGCCCTTACAACTTACATGGAATGCCCATTTCCAACAACTGCCCAACAGGTCCCCACCGGAGGACGGTCCTTAAACTAATCCTAAGGTTGCTGCAAACCATCAGCACGGAACAAAGCGACAAGCAGCCACTAGTCTCACTCTCTGTGTGCTCTTTTTGCTTCATGCCAACATGCACTAGCCAAGGTAGCAAGGTGTTTGGGGCAGGGACTCTTGATATGTAACAGCAACGTGCTCCTTTCCACCCCAAATGAGCAGAACTGTGGCATGTAATGATGACCATTCATGCAGCACTCGACTGAACCCTAGTTCAGGCCACGCTGCAGGGCCAGGGATTAATTAGAGGCAATTCACACACCTTTGTACCACCTGTTTGTGAGCCACTGTGCAAAAGAAAAGCCTGAGGACAGACTTATTCAAAATATTAATAACTAACAAGATTTCATCCCTGCTGCCAAGGACGGCAGCTCCACACACGTTTTGGAACAATGGTAAATTTTCCCATGGGGTCTTCGCAGTCAGCCAGCAGTGCAGAATCAAGGAGTAACTTCATGAGTCTGTCACCAGTTCTCAGCTCCCACAGCAGAGACAGTGTTGCAAAGCAAACTGGAAAATGGGATTTGTAGAAATCTGGCAGGGAAAGCCCAAGACGAAAGTCAGCATTGTGAAGTGTTAGTTACAGCTTTGCTTTTAAGACAACTTTGCTTTTGATCAACCTGAGACACTTGGACAGCTGAGTCAAAGCTTGAACACTATCAGAAATGGGCTGCCAGAGACCAACCTCTCCCGGAGCTCAAGATGTGCTTTTATCAGGCTCAAGTTAACAACCCGTTGTACTCCTGCATTTCCACACGGGGGAAAGGAAAGGACGGGAGCTTGTCCCTCGTGTGTGATCTTTCCTGCCTCTTTCAAAGCAGAGGCATAGCCAGCATTAAAATCTAACAAGCTCATTCACAAGATCAAAATTTCTTATCTTCCAGTCGGTTGCTGGCAGGATCCCCAACTGCCTGGAAAAAGAAAAGGTGCTTCCCCAGCAGTTAAGGCTCCCAGACCAGTTTCCTGCTCTGTCAAACTCACAATCCATTTCCCTTCACCTGTTAAGTAAACAGCACCTTTATGGGCAATTTGGGAGGACTCATACATTCTCTACTATAAAGCACATCTGTTTTATTATTAAAAGGATGGGCCCTACCAATTTAAAGGTGTGCAGAGTAATGTAATATATATCATGTAAAAATCTTAAAGTCCATTTCGCCATATGTGATTATAAATATACATCTGTGGCATAAGCTAATTGCTTCCTTCTGGTATTACTGCCCTTTTTAATCACTGAAATAATTCTTAAGTGATTTTTCTTCTTTAATACTATTACACTTTCAGAGTTTCTCTTCGGCAGTTAAAAAAAAATCAATTAAATCAATTCCATTTGCATCCAGACCTGGTTCCCCTTCCAAGTTCTGGGCTCCACGTGTGCTACGAGCATTCAAGTGTTATGTTCCTTATAGATTTATTTAATTTATTTTTTTTTAATGGTCACATGGAAACACTCATTTTTTAATTAACAAAAGAGATCATAAGAATTTATTTTTAAGAAAAATTTAACTTCAGTGCCAACTCTGGACCTTCACTAGTGAGTGAACAATGCCTTCTGCTCAACCACTTCTTCCCACCAGAGCCTTAGGAACACCTCACAGTGCATTCTAAGCTCACCGGTTTCACGTTACTGATGACTTGACTAAAACCTATTTGTCCAGCTCCCTGATGTCAGAGGAGAAGGCTGCAAAACAGGAGACACGCTGCTGAGGGAGCAAAGCAAACTGTAAGCCAACAGCTCGGAAGGCTTTGGCTCTGCCCACTATCTCAGCCTGGTTTTGGATCCCGGGTCTCACGGGCCAGGCGCTTACGGGGAGGTTTTGCTGCTGCTGCTGCGAGATCAGAAGGCTCCGGGAGAGCCCAGTCACGCGTTCCGCACAAGCAAACACCCCTGCCCTTCCACAGAATGTAAATATGGGAGTGCCAACACCCCACCCTTTTTCCACAGGCAGTCTCACCTAGACCACAGAGCTGTGAAATTAATCCAGCCAAGAACGAAGGTTTTGCTCCTTCCTTTATTCGGGGCCCCAGTAAAACCTTCTTTCATTACACAGGTCGATAAACCAGGGGAGGGAAGCGCTCCCTTCTTGGTAGTTGGTCCAAGGGATTGCCTCATACAGGATTTTCTTTGTGAACAGCAGACTGGGCAGATCCCTATAGGCTTGATTTACCCCCCAATCTCACTTTACAAGCATGTTTTCCCATGAAGAAAGGACAGTCCAACGTTGCACAGTCCAAAGCTGGACAGTCCAAAGGCGCTCTGAGCTATCTGCCATGCAGAAGTGTCTTGGAAGAAGCCCTTAAAATATTAATTCATTCATTTCTCTCTTTACCTAGGGATGTTGTGAAGCATCCACAACTGGAGGAGGTTTTTAAGAACATCTTCACAGAAGTCATTCCTGAGCAATGCAGCTAGAAGTGATACTGCTTTAGAAAGTATCAATGTGTTTTTTCCAGGCTTTTCCCCAGCCTTACCACCTATGATTCATTTCCCACCGGAAGCTTTCGTCTCTTGAGTTTTCACAGATTTTCTCCTATTACCCTTTACCCCTTTGTATCCATACCCTTCTCTTTTAAATTAATTCCCCATTGTTACCTATCCTTTTGCCATCAACCCCGGGTTTTCTTAGCAGCTGTTATTGCATCACCACTAAAGGTGGATTTTAACAGCTGTTCACTATCATAGCTCAGAAGAACCCGAGATGTGACTTCTCAAAAGGGAAAAATCCCCCTGCTCCTTAGACAGAAGGACAGGCTACTAATTTTCTGCCAGTGTGCTGCTGCTACTGGACTCTCCAGTTAAGATAAAAATCAAGCTAACTGCCAGGACGGCATAACATCTGTTAGACCTCTAGGCAGCCACCCTCCCTACACACAGCCCTGACTTTCACTTAACTCCTCCTCTGCAGCCTGCAGAAATAAAGCCTTATTTCACAGGTGGAAACTGCTCCTGCTGCAAACAGCATGGCTGGCCATCGGCCTTTTAATCGGCTACTACCGAAAAACAGGACAGGGCTCTCCACCCATGATTCAGGAGCGGAGGGTGGAAAGATACAGAAAGGGGAGCGCTGGCAAACCCTGCGGTGATGTAAACCTGCAGCTGAATACATCAGGAGCCGTGGGCACCCCTTACGGCAGCAGCGCCTGCTCTGCTACCACAGGACGCTGCTCGGCAAAGCACAAGATGTCACCAGAGGCGGTGACAGCGGCCGGGCCCTGCCAGCCCTGCCCCGGCCGGTGTCCTGGCGATCCTGATGCCCCTCCACAGACCGTGACAGGGCGATGGGCAGGGCCGGCCCAGACCCCCCGAGCGCTCCGGCCTTCGGGCAGGGCCGCGCTGAAGGAGCCCGGCCCGGGGCCGGCCGTGCCCGCAGCCCCGGCACAGGGACCCGCTCGCCAGGTCGGGCTGTGGGGGCAGCGGCCCGGCCGCCCCCTCCCCGCAGCCCCGGGGGTGTCTCTGGGCAGGGCCGGGCATGAAGGGCCCCCTCCGCCCGCCCCGGCCGCGCCTCAGGGCGGCTCCCGAGATGGCGGGGCCCCCCGTCGCCCCCCGCCCGAGATGGCGGCCCTCACCTGGGTCTTGGTGGTGAGCTGGATCACCGCCTTCCTGAAGTTGAGCTTGGAGTCGGCGCTGCCCATGGTGCGGCCCGGCTGCGGGCAGGGCCGGGCAGGGCTGTCCCCTCACGCCGCCGCTCCCCGGGCCGCCGCTGCCGCCATCCCCGTGCCCGCTCCAGCGGCTCCGCTGCCTCCCTCCCTCCCTCCTGTCAAACCGGGGCTCGCCGGTCCCGGCCCTCCCTCCCCTCCGCCCGCATCCCTCCCTCCGCCCACGGCCGCGGCTCCTCCTCCTCCTCCAGCTCTCCATCCCTCCATCCCGCCCCGCTGCCTTCCCTCTTTTGCCACCTCCGTCTGCCAGCCTTTCGCCACCTCCGCCCTCCATCTCCCCTGACCCTCCCTCGTCTTTCCTCATGGCAGAGCACGGTTTTCCTCGTTTCACCCTCCTGCTCCTCCTCTTCCAGCCCTTCCTCGCTCTCCCCTCCTGCCTGGGCTCCCTTGACCTTCTCTGCCTCTCGCCTTCCTATACAGCCCTTCTGCTCCATCCCTTGACTTCTGCCCCCACCACCTTCCTCTGCCCCCTTCTCCCCTTTTCTTGCCCCTTCTCCCTCTCCTCTGCCCGCAGCCTTTGTCTCCTGAAGCACCTTTGCTCAGCTCCCGTTGAGCCACCCCTGGAGAGCCTGGCCACTGTCACAGCCTGGCCCCAAGCCCGGGTGGTCCAGAGGGGCAGCGGGATGCCCGGAGAACGGCTGGCTCTGGCCTCGCCCTAGTCCTGGGTTGAAAGGAACCAGGCTTGTATCACATACACTATCGAACACCTTATTAGCAGCTCGTTGCCTGTGGTGGCCCATTAACCCTAATGAAATTCCACCCACCCACAAGAGGAGAATGTTTTATAACCCTGAGCACTGGGAGCTCAGGATTTGGCACTCACTGAACACCTCAAAGCGGCTGTTTGAGGCCATTCAGTGTTGCCTTTGAAGCCATCGTCACCGTTTTCTGCTCTGAGCAGCTCTGTGAACTGCAATCAGGTCTTTCTGGTGTCCCTGAATTACATTCCACATGCTCAGCTCTGCAAACCTCCTTTCTTCAGAGGAAATGAGGTAATTCCAATCGTTCTGCAAAAAAAAGCAATGTGCTGACTCTCCAGCTGGGGCAGACTGTGGGAATTCTCGTTTGTTGGCATATAACCTGTACGGGAGTCACTGATGTTTGATTCTATCAAGTGACAGGTCAGATCAGAGACATTTGTGTAAAACCTACAGGAAAAAATATTTTCACAAAATCATGTCATCTGGCTCTTGCTGCCAAAAAGCCCAGGGCTTTGCATCCAAGCACTCACTCAGTATGACTACACTACACAGGCAAATGATAATAATTTATTGCTAAGAAAAGAATACTTTTCACAGTCAATTATTTTTCACAATTAATAGAAGAACTCAGTTAGAGGAGACCTACAGTGATCATCTAGTCCAACTGCCTCACCACTTCAGGGCTGACCAAAAATTAAAGCATGTTATTAAGGGTATTGTCCAAATGCCTCTTCAGCGGGCACGAGAAAATTAAGATTTTTCCATTTCTGTATTAAAATTACTTATAAAAAGATTTAGGACTCAGAGATGGCTTTCTTCCAGACACACCAGAAGTGCTTATCTTTGCTGAGTTATAAATGCCAGGTTAAAGAGACTCCTTGATTCTGGCCTGCAACTGCATTAAGGCAGATGACTTTCCAGGCAGCCACTGAATTTGGGGAATGTGTATATGTGATGGAGAGGTCTATGAGGAAAGAAGGGGGAGGAATAGCCTACAGTTTCTCTCTTACTCCCTGCTTAATCTCTCCTCTGCTGCTGTACACTAGAGCTGAGTACTAGCCCTGGCTTTAATCATCCAGGGACTTCCAGCTGCCTGTCACTGCTGGATTGGATGGAGTTTTCTGACACAGATTCCATCTTTTCTGGATGCACAGTCTGCTGCTCTTGCGTAAACATCTTATATTGCCTTTTCTGTGGGCACCACTGCAAGGTAATGCAATCAAATACAAATCCAGGGAGTTTCATCACACAGAAGGCAATAAAAAAAAATAAAAATTAAAAAAAAAATTGTCATCTAAACCCACTGTCACATGAGTTCATTTGGATCTTAGAGTCTCTGATGGATTCCAGGGCTGACAAGGACAAATAAATCTCCTTGGACCAAACTCCACACTAGCAGCTAGGAGAAAAACCACCATCTCTTAACAGTCATTCCCTTAAACTTAAAAGCAGGTACCAAAATCCCAAGTCTTTTCTGAACTTACTTGTATGTAACAGACACATTTACCCCTCAGAACTCTACAAATCCTCATTTCCCTCAGTTTTAAGCTCATTCCACCCTTCAGAAAGATGAGAGAATTTGTCCTCAAAAATAAGAGAGGAACCTGCATCGGGAGCACTGATTTCCCATCGGAGTGCAAAACAACACAGAGTTGGAGGGGGGCTGTTTATATGGGGTGTCCCAACTGCATGCCCTGCTCCTGGCTGACCCCCCAGCCGGAGGATCAGAGCAGGGGGGGCTGCGGTGCACCTCGGAGCCCGGGTTATCCCACCTTAGCACCGCACCCCGCGCTCCCCGCGGCCCCGCCGTGCGCGGCAGGGCTGGGCGGAGAGGAGGAGGCGGAGGAGGAGGAGGAGGAGAAGGAGGCCGGCCTCGCTCGCCTCCCCCTTCCCTCTCGCCGGTTTTCCTTGCAGCATTTCCATGCTAGAGGTCCCCACCGAGCTGCGGAGCGAGGATCTGCCTGGCTGCGCCGGGCCCTCTTCCTTCCTTTGTGCATCCCCCAGCCCTGTGCAAGCCGTGCCCCCCCGCCCCGGCCGCCACGTCCCCGCTGCATCCCCCGCTCCGGAGCTCCCCCCGGCCCTGGAGGCAGGAGGAAGCCGCCCCCCAGGGCACGCAGGGCCGGGGCAGCGAGCAGGCACCGGCTGCCACGTCGTGCCATCCCCTCTTCCCGGCCCGGCCGGGGCACCGAGGCCGCATCCCCGCCCTCATCCCTGCCTGCATCCCCGCATCCCTCCCGCTCCGCTCTTCGGCGGCGGCGGGAGCCCCTTTGGCGGATGCTGCGCGTCTCTCCGGGCCGCTGGTGCTAAATGCTGAGCGCCGACAGGATGGAGGAGTTTCAGAGCGAGGAAGAGGAGCCCTGGTATGACCAGCAGGACCTGGAGCAGGGTAAGGATGGGGGCACACCACAAGCTGCCGGGGATGGCGAACCAAGGGATGCGCGGGCAGGGAAGCGGACAAACCCCAGGGACGGGAGGGTGGGATACCTTCTGTCTTGACTCCTATTTGGTTGGCAAAGCCAGCGCCTCGTCCTGCAGGGTAAATCTCGGCTCTGCTGCTCCAAACCACTGTCCTGGCCGAGGAAAGTTTAAACCCGATGGATAGAGGCAGGGAGCAGCAGGTCAGTAAAAATTTTGGTGTTTTGCATCCACAAGGAAGCTGATTCCCCCAAAAAACTTGCTGCAGGTGGAATCAAACATGGGTAGTTATGACACTGATTTCATCTCAGAGCAGTCCAAGACAGAGTTACCAGGCACGCTAGTTAGAAATTAATATATTGGAAATAATGTATTTCTGAGGATGCTTAAAGTGTCTTTCAAAAGCTTCTGCTATCCAAGCCCAAATCCAAAGGGATCTTCAGCTTCTTAGTCACCTAATTACTTCTGAAGGTTTTTCCAATCAGCCATAAAACCAGGAAAAATTAGAAAGGAGAGGAAAAAAATCAAGGCCAGTTTCAAACAGCAAAAATAGCCTTGTTAGAAGATAAATGTTCACTTGTGTAGTTTGCTTTGAAGTCGCTGTATCTACGTCTGCACTAGTTCTTCAGAACGTTTATCCTCAGGCTGGACAGTTTGTGCCTGTTGGTATTCAGGGCTTTTTTTTTTTTAATAATTTTGCTTATCTTAATATTTTGAGTCAACACTCAGTAAGTAAATAACTGCAAGAAGTCCCATTTCAGGCCAGTGGCCCAGGAATGAACTGAACTGATTTCTCAGTGCATAGGGAAAAATCATTCCTACCAAAACACGGTGCCCCTCTGGCATGTTGCACTATAGGTACAGTTTTATATTTGCTTTTCCCAGCTGACTGTCAGCAGGGATGTGTGATCCAGCTGCTGTGCCTCGGCCCAGCTTCGCTCCAGTACATTATGTCATGATTTAAAGTTTACACAACTTCAGCTGCAGGGCAAGGGCCCAGCAAGGAACGATAACCAGCCCTCCAGGGGTTGTCACAGCTGGGTTTTAACCCCGATTTCTCAATGAACAGGAAGTATGAGTAGCAGGATGCTGAGCCCTGTCCTTTGAAACACAACGCTCAAATTAAAGCCAGGCAAAGCGCAGAGATGGAACTATCAGCTGGGTAAACAGTGCAGCCTTTGACTGCTCAGAAATTCACATTTCTGGGTGACGTCTTCCCATGGCTCACAAGGGGCCTGGGCACTGGTCCAGGGGCGGGACGCAGGCTGAGGAATAGCAGAACTACGGATGAATATAGGGAGTGTTGAACAACGTGGGACCAATTGATTTTTAGCCCAGCGCTGTCCCTGGTGTCAGGTTCATGAGTCAGCACTGGCACTGTGCAACTGGCTCACAACAATAAAAACACCTTCCCACTGCAGAGCCAGGTTCCCAGCTCTGTCCCAGCAGCCTAAATGCGGAATGACTGTCTCCAGACGATGGATGGATGGATCTGGGGATGGGCTCCACCTTTGTGCAAATACAGGGCTGGAGGAGAACACAGACCCAAAACAAAGCCCAGCTGTGGGCTTGCAGCCTCCTGCGTGAATGGGGGCTACACAGGCTTGCACAAACTCAGAAGGAGAGATGGGGGAAGGCTTTAACTGCACTCAGCCAACTGGAAAGGTCCTACGGGGTAATTACAACCATAATTAATTTGCATGATGCACAAAGCATCACGAAGGACAGTGCTAGACCTCGTCCACATACACTGTGTCTCTGCCTCACAGCCATGGCAGTACCCAGAGGTCTTTGGTGACAGCACAGCCGTGGAGCTGTTCGTTTGGAAATGGGGGGTGGGAGTAGAGTACAAGACATCCAGCGTGGCGTGATTATGAGGCAGTTGTAGGCCAGCATTGCTAAGAGGATTGGCATGCCAAGAGCCCAGGGTCGAACAGAAACCCACGCTGGCAGCAGCGCCAGGAGGGTGGAGGACAAAAGCAGAGGCTTAAAGACTGTTCCTTAGCAGTGAGGGGTGGGAGAAAACGAGAAACAACCCAAGCTAGGAGAGCAGAGGAGGTTCTTCTGTCAACCAGTTGGTTCCTGGGCCTTTATCGTCATTTCACAGCATCATCAAATATTTATTACATTTACATCCAAAACTGTTTGCTAAGCAACAGATGGCTTAACTGGGAGCTCTGTGATGATTATGTTAATTAACCATTTTAGCACCACAGCAGAAATCATGCCTCCAGCTCCACACCGATCACCTGTTACTTTCCTCCTCATCCTCCATAGAGCTTCACCTTGACAAAGCAACTAATTTTTCCAAGAAAATAAACCCCAGTCACTCTTTTCTTCCCCCCCTAAAATGCCCACGGCAACTGGCTGCATCTACCCCAGGCCTTGGACGTAGGAAGATGTGGTCCCCAGCATCAAGGCCCTTCCAACCTCATTCAAATGAAGGTGGTGCCTTTCAGATTCCTTTACCTGTTTCCTGCACGCTGTAACCCTGTGTGGCTCAAGATGCCTTAGCCCATAGAAGCAGAGATCAACTCCCAGTCAGGATACTCAACAGTGACATGGGAACAGTAGTGGTGTTCTCCAAGTTGTTTCTTTCTCGTGGTGTTCCCTCTGGGAAGGCTCTCTGATTTGAGGGAAGTGGTGAAAATGGAGCCTTGATTGCTTGGTAGCATGACTTAGCTTGTTGCCAGGCTTTGTAAGCATGAATAGACATCAGTGCTGCTTTAGTTCAGCTACAGCCTCACCTTCCATGGGCTGGGAGGTCTGTGCTTCTAAGCATTAAAACCAGGATACAGTGCTGGGGAACCTTTTTGCAGCTGTTGAGAACTGATGATGTGGGTACAGTTGCATCATACCCTGTGCACAGGGCGGACGTGCAGCCAGACCCCGAGAGAATGAATGAGCTAAAATTAGAGAGTCTGAGCTGCGGATAAGTGGGGACACCTTTTCTGTTCATCAGGAGCATTTGTCTTCAGGAGGGCTGTGTGCCAACTCAATTGCATCTGGATCCAAACAGACCCAGCAGCTCTGCCAGCCACTTCCAGCCTTCAACTCCCCCGCAGCAATCTCCCAAGATGAGTCCTCCTTGCAGTCACCCCCTGCATTCCCTGATCTTCCCAGCCTCCCTATCCCCTTGTTGGTATCTCAGGCAAAGAGCAGAGTGCAGCCCAAGAGGAGGCCTTTAAAAGCCACCCTTATGGTCCCTGGACCTACCCATAGCCTAAGGCACATAGTGGGATTCTCAGGGTGTCCTGCACAGGGCCAGGAGTTGGACTCAATGATCCTGATGTGTCTCTTCCAACTCAGCATATTCTATAAGTGTGGGGTGATTTTTCCCATGTCAATAAAAGGCCTCCCACTGCTCTGAGTCTCTGAGTTGGGCAGCAGGACCAAGAACCAGCACATCACCTCATTGCCCCTGCGGGACAGATTGTCCTCTCCTCCTGGGCAGCCACAGAAACTTTTGGGCCAAACCATCTGCAATGCAGGCTCAGGACTTTACAGCTGTAACCTCTAAAGGTCTCCAGATTTAAGGATCTTATTTTAATTCCTCCTCCTCCTGCCAAGCATCTGATTGCTAAGAAGGAAAATGACACAAGGTGCTGAGCTTGCACCACTCCCAACTCATCCGTGTAAAGACACAGGGTCACCAGTCCTGACGTTGGGGTGAGCCCAGGGGATCAGTGCTGGCACCCACTGACACCCAGACCTGCCTGTTTCCTGCACCACCCAGCCCACGTGGGGTGGTCCATGACACTGCAATCCATGGCCAGAATTCCCAAAGGATTCACTGCACTGGTGAGCAGGTGGTACCCCAAATTCTGCCGCTCCTGATGCAGCTATCCCAGTCCAGGTACAAGGCACACAGCTTTCCTGTCCTCCAGGAGCACAGCAGTTAACTCACCACCCTCCCTCCCCAGAGGCAAGCCAGAAGGTCAGAGCTTTGCCTGCAGTAGCTGAGCCACTTACTTATTTAGCAGTGCAGTACAGCAGGTAGCTTATGGAAGTGGAAAGTTTTCAGTGACTAATTGCTGAGCTGCTTGGGAATGACAAGAGGGACTAGGGAAGTCACAGGAGACAACGAAATAGGATGACAGGTTAGTCTGAGGAAGGGATGAGAGACCCAAATCTGGGGAGGGGTAAAAATTAAAATATATATAGAGAGAGATGTATTTTCCTGGTGTAAAAGTTCCCCTGTTATATGAAGGCAGCAAGAAAAACGGCATAAATGAAAACCCCACACAGCAACTTCCAGGATCTCCCTCCTGGTCTCTTATAGAAGCTCCTTTCTACATCTGCTGAGCCCCAGGCACATAGTTCCAGCTGTGGGAGGGAGCAGAATCAGAGGAACTGCTGGAAAGGGAAAAAAAGAAAACCCAACAAAATCAATCAGAGTTTTCCATATCTCCCATCCTGAAACAATCAGCTAACAGTGGCATTTCTCCTTGGCAAGGCCATGCACAAAGGATTTATGGTCGGAGTCCTGAAGGACATTTTCCCCTGGTAGCCCTGATCCCGAGGGACTGGGAGCCAAGGCACCATCTGCTAACACCCTGCACACAGAGGCATTTTCCAATCCTCTTTCTTTTCTCCTGTACCAGCCAGCGCTGGCTGCTGACAGGGCGGGTGCACTGACTCAGTGTGACAGTCAGGAACTGTGATGGCACCAGGGTCCATTCCTGCTCCTGCTAAAAGCAGTGCCAGGGCTCAGGACAACCCACGGCTCACTCACTCCCAAACACTCCATCTCCTCTTCCGAAAGGCCTTTCCCAGAACAGCATAGTGCTGAATTCCCACCTCGTCTGGCTCCACCAAGCACACCATCAGGGCTCCCAAAGCTCCTGCTTAACCTGCCCAAAAACACATATGTGGGCCAAGAATTTTGGAAAATATCCCCAAGACAAAATACCCCAGGGGAATGAGACCAGATGTTACACAACAGCTGCTCTTTGCACAGCTGGGAATTTTAAAATGGATTTTATGTTACACTTTGTTTTGGGGGATTTTTCCGTGTGTATTTAACAAACAGTAGTAACTCTCCTCTCCAAAAAGTGACAGTTATTTTAATGGTTTAAACAGCCTGTTCCTCTGCAGCCTTCTGGGACATCACTGTATCCAATGTGCAGTGCAGCTGCCCTGGCCCTGCTTAGTTCACTTGTCTCCTCCTTGAAGAATTCAGTCCTTTGAGTGTGTAATATCCAAATCCATGCTGGCCTCTTCCAACTGTGCAGCTGCAGCAACAGCAGTTGGAGGACATGCCGTCCTCCAAGTTTTCTTGGTTCACAAGCAAGTGTTGGGTCCTGGGAAGGCACCTGGACCGGGAGGTGATGGGTGAGCACTGGTGCCTGCAGGAGGAGGCAGAGCAAGGAGCAGAACATCCCACGAGCATCGGTCTTTGCAGCAGAGCTGTTTCAGGAACACTGGCTTTGGTGTCCCTGAAAGAGGCATTGCCCTGCATCCTGCTCAGGGATAGTGGTGGACAGAAACAACACCATTTTGAGAGTACATCAAGGATTTCCTCACTCCCTTTCCTTGCAAACTCAGACTGGAAGGCAGCAGCCCTGTGCTGTTCCTGTGTAGCTCCACAAACAGCACCCCTACTCCCCTGAGGTCAGGAGCTCTTCCCACCTGGGCAGCATCTCCAGCTCATGCCAATAGCCAGGCACAAGGTAGCTGGGCTGTGAGCTGAGCAGCTGGACAAACAGGGCTTCTGAGACTTCTCAGCAGTGGGTGGGAATGGGGCAGTAGTGGAGCCTGCAAGGTGATACACTTTTCTTCAGAGCTAAGAAGAGGGGCTGCTAGAGAAGAGGTGGGCAGGACTTTGGTGTTGCTGCAGAGGGTCAGGCTGTTCTCTGTATTTAGCTGTAACACATGGCTGTGGAAGAAAGATCCTCTCTGTACCTACATGCCTCTGGCACGTCAGAAGTAGCAGACAGGAGGAATCAGCAGCCACAATGCTGGCCCTGGTCTTGGGGGCTGCTGCAGCTGGAAGTGACAGTTGTGCTGGAACTTGGTGGCTCCCTGAGTGTCCTAATCACTCAGAATCTGTGGTTCCACCTGCCTGCCCCGAGCAAGAGGACACTAAGAGGACACCAAGCTGGCTGGGAATGGCTCAGAGTAGGGGGAATATTTTATGTGAGCAGGAGCAGGGCTGGAGATGTGACAGGGTCGTGGCAGCCCATGGCTGTGGGCACCGTCCCTGCCACGTGAGCACACTGACCTGTCCTTTGCAGGTCGCCTTTGCTCGAGGCTCTGCACATGCACAGCACTGAGCTGCAGCAGCAGACAACATGCAGTGTCTCCCTGCTGCTCACTCTCCTTGTCCACCCTGGGTCAGCTACAACCTCCTGCCCCCAAAACACACAGGGCAGGGGAGTTTGCCACATGGCAGCAATCCACATGTCTGTGTCTTTAGCTTTAAAAGAGTAAAAGCCTCTATTCACGGCTTTCTGAGTCCCAACATAATTAATTAGTTGGAGCTTTGCTGCCCTGGGGAGGAGTGCACGCAGGAAAGCACTGGCTGCCTTTCTCCCTCCTTTCTCATCACTGCTTCTCCTCCACAACCCCATTTGTATGTATTTATTTAGGACATTTTCTGATCCAGGTGCACTAGCAGAGCCTCAGAGCCACCAGTCACTGAGCTCTTTGAAACCATTTTAGCCTACAAGGCACCAAGGCTGTTTAGATAAGAGAACAGCAGGGAAAGACGCAGATGGGGCCTCAACCATGGTCTAATAACATCCTCTATGTTCTCATGCTCTAACAACTTGGCAAAAGGCAGAGTGATGGCTGTGGGCACAGAGATGGGACTGCTGTGTATGTGTTTATGCAGAAACAAACAACTTATAAGCAGAGGTGGCCACCCCGGGGTCTCAAGCATCAATATATAGGGGAGCCTGTGGGGTGCAAGAATGATAAGAGAGCAGAAAGAAAAGGCAAAAAAAAAATCAATTAAATCAATTAAATCTAAAAAGCTTGATAAGCATCTTAGAAAAAAAATTTAAAAAAATAAAAAAAGAAAAGCTGGTAAAGGAAATACTGAATAGGACTGAAAAATACAGGAGGAAAGGAGGGGAGCAGCAAAGGCTGAGATAGCTGGAGGGCTTCTCTGCAGCACAGCACAGTACAGACAGTGCATCCCTGAGCCCCTTGTCAGGGATTTCCACTGCTTGGTGGTGCCACTTTTGCTCAGGGGACTCGAGAGAGTGTGGAGGGAGCTGTTCTCAGTGCACTGTGCTTGCTTTGACCCCCTGCCAACCACCTCTCTGCCACCACCTGAGCTTCCCCCCACCAGGAACACTTCCAAAGCCAAAGGCAGCCCAGGAGTACGTAACAGATTACACAAGAGAAAGAAAAGGAAGAAAAAACAAGGCAGGAAATCCAGCAAATCTCATTAGAGTAACAAATGCCAGTGTGACCAACGTCAGCTCAGCCCAGTGAGAGCCACAGTTTGGAAGGAGGAGAGGAAGAGGGTGGAGGTGGCTGTGCTGCCAGGGGCTCACACACCCCCGTTGCTCTCACCCAGCCCTAACAGAGGCATTTTTACCCCCTGCTGCACTGGGGCTGCTCTGCAAAACCAACCCTGCTACGTCCCATTATACCAAAACAGCAGATCCTCACAAGAAACACACACAACACCGGGTGCAAAGCTGAACTGAGCAGCAGTGCCTGAGTTACAGCAGTGTACGAGGGATGGAGAACCCACACCTCAGCAGTAACATTGGTGACTCTCTGAAAGCTCTACCTGGCCTTGGGAAACACTGTCATCTGTGGAATGGGCGTGTTGAAAAGGCTTTTCCGGGTTGTTTGCAAGATGCTGTCAGGTGGCACTGGCTTCCCTGCACCCTAGCATGTTCCACTGCAATGGTTTGTAAGGGCAAAGTACATGGATGGCCCCCATCAGCTGCAGTAAGTGATATACAAAAACTGACCTTCATTGTAATATACCAAGACAGCACAATCCCTTGCAACTAAGAAGGAAAATAAATGAGTAGCAAGTGCACCCTACCCTGGGGTAAACCGGCACAGTATCATTTATTTAGATTTTGAAAGGAATAATTGCACCTACCCTTGACTCTAAGTACCCGTGTGTAATGGAGCACACAGCAAATGCAATTAAATTAAACGTCAACAGCATTAAACATCAGTTCCTAACTCTCAACCTACCCCATCCATCAGCTACCAAGCACCCTGAACTTCCTCCAGAGACCTGCACACCAGAGCTCTTCTTGCCCTCCTCCCCGCTCTTTAGCAGGTTAATTCACCAGGAGCAGCATGGGAGAGGGGCAGCCCTTTCCACAGCCCCACATTTAGGAAGGGACCCCAAGAAATTCATTTATGGGCGCTCAGCTGAAAGGGACCTGCAAATCCACGTGCCAGAAAAACCCCATTTGTCAGTACCATCAACTAAAGGACTTCTGTGCCCCCTGTGAGCTGGGGGGGCACAGGGCTGGTTTATTAGAGGTGAGGAGCCAAGCGCAGGGTCCCTGTCCCTCGGAGCAGTGGGCGTGTTCTCTGCCACAGCCTAAACACACGAATCCCTCAATGCAAGAGGGATGAAGGGGGGGAAAGCCCAAAGCAGCTGCACCAGATGGTGGCTTCCTCCTGAAAGCCGTATTTACGAGGAGCATCTGAACAGCTCCCGGATCATCATCGTGCCGAGAGCAGCCGAAACCCCCCGCCCTGCCCGGCACCAGCTTTGTGCTCCCCCAAAGTCACAACCAGGAGCTGTAGAGGGGCAAAAAAACCCTTCATAGAGCGGAACGTGGCAGAGTGCTCTGCTCTAACAGATGCAGGCCAGCACTGGGAAGGCACAAACAGCTCCAAATCCTCTTTGAGCCTCGCTGCAAGGCTGGGGAAAGCTCCCAGCTTCACCACAGCCCCGTGCAGGGAACATCTGCCTGCACCAGCACTGCCACTGGATGTGCCTTGGGGGAATACATGGGGGAATCCCTGCAGTTTGTCCCTCAGCCTCTTTGCATCAAAGACAACCTGCTACAGCTTTTGGATTAGGATTTTTTTTTTCTTTTTAAAGTCTTCTCAGTGACACGGAAGTAGCAGAATTATTGCTGGGCTGCTGCTGATCTCTGCAGTTCCAGGACGGTGCCTCCTTGATGTACTGCCCAGCCACGCTCCCTATACCTGCTTGGATTCAACTCCTGCCCCCTTCCCACCATATGGTCTCTCTTCTCTTCCTCTCCCTCCTTGCTCAGGAGCCTTTCCCAACGAAGCTTGCAGGAAAACGCAGCCTCCATCCCTCCCTCCAACGCTCCGTAGGCGCAGCCCTTTGTTTGGGGACACGGGGTGTCTCCTTGGCGGGTGTTAATTAGAGCGGTCACGTCAGCGCTTGCAGTACTGAGAGCCAGAGGGCACCAAGCTGGTGCTGCCCGGGATGGTTTGCATCTGCAGCCCTCTCCCAGACAGGATTTGGCACTGTCAAGGCCCCCATTTTTTGAGTTGTGGGCTGGCCATTTCACAGTGGAGCATTCAGCACAGGCAGGACGTGGAGGGATGGGGCACATCGAGCGGACACACAGCACAGCCACTCCCCACCACTTTATTTCTCCTCCTGCATCCCTAGGGGAGGGGGAAGGGAGGCATCAGCGTATCTGCTAAATTAGGGCAAGTCGTTCAGCACTGGCTGGCTGATCCGACAGCAGAGAAGCAAAGAGGAATACAAAAAAAAATTGTGGGAAAACCATAGTACTATGTAGAAAGAATCCCTGAATTCCTAAACAGTCCCTTTTATTTCCCCTTAAACAACTTAGTGAAATTTCACATTCAGCCTCAGGTTTCTGAGGCCCCCAAGGAGAGGAGCTGAGTGCTCCCCAGCCCGTGCAGAGACACAATTAGTACAAAGATCAAGAGGGATCTGGTCTAAAGATGACATTAAAGCACTTCCACACAGCATCCCCTCCCTCCCCACAGTCCCACAGCCGAGGGGGAACCAACAGGTGGGGAAGAGGACTTGGGCTCAAGGGGGTGGATGAGACAGGATTACCAAGGATGTTTTAAGTGGCTGGTGGGCAGAGAGTGAGGCAGTACATGTGTGACAATGGCTGAGGCAGTTAAAAGACATTAAAAGAATCAATTCCCCCATGTCCTTCAATCCTGGAGTCTCCCAGGCCCTTATGCTCAAAATGAAAACGAAGAATCAATTTCCTTCTCGGAGCTCAGCCCCATTCTTTCCTTTCTCCCACTCATCCCCAAACGCTGCCCATTTCCCCCATTAAATTATTGCTGACAGAGCCCTTTAAATTACAATGCAGGATCTTGCACTGCCTAATCCACTTAACTCAACCCCAGCTGATTAAATTGGATGCCATATGGTGGGAGAGCACTGGTGTAATCCACAGGGACGGGGGACACACTCGACTCATTACCTGGAGCACAGCAGGGAGCTCTCTCACTACACACCTCTGCTTTAGGATCCTGCTGCCTGCCAGGGATGTGATTTCCAAGGTGCTGGTCTCCAGCAGCAACACCAGCTCTGGCAAGGGGGTGGTGGCGACAATAAATAAAGCCCCAAGCAGCTTAAGGGCACAAATTATCCTCCATCTCTGCTGGCATCTTGCTGTTCCCCCAGCCCCAGCTGGTGCAGCAAACACTCAGTCTCCCAAGGGCACTTTATAAACTGGGGAAATTTGGTGCTTGGAAAAAAACAAATAGGTGGAAAGAAGTCTGTCCATGGGGAAACGTGCCAAGTAACTTGATTGCACGGATAGCTGGGATTGCAGCCCTCAGACTGGGTCACTGTGCAATGACGAGGATTATAATTAAAAAGGTCACAGCCTCTTTAATAATAACAGCTTGCAATGCAGGGCACAGCTGGAGGGAACATTCCCATGGTAAAAGGGAGATTCGAGGACACACCGAGCAGCTGTTGGCAGGAAAACATCTGGGGAAGCCAGCGCAAAGAAACACAGCCATCACCCAAACTAATAACACATCAGCACATCCCACAGCACAGCGTTATCCATCAGGAAAGCCCCATCCCAGACACTGACAGCGCTGCAGCACTCATGTCTGAGGTCACTGTGAGCCTCACCCTGTGATGTGTGAGAGATCAGGGCTTCTCCCAGGCTCAGAATACACCTTTGGCAACCTGGTTCCCCTTCTTCTTGTCTTAGTGACCAACTGTCCCTCTTTCCAACCAACTGCATGGCCAAATTAGCCACTGGAAGAAATTTTAGCTGCTCTCAGCCCAGGCAGAGCCTTTGCAAAACACATCATTAGCTGCAGACCAGAGAGGAGCATTATGACAGGGTGAGAAAACACCAGGGCAGGAGACCCCAGTCCCCTCACACACTGCAGGATTGTCACTCCTTAATTACCTATGACTGCATGATCACCACACTGGAGATAGTGCAATAACACACCAGGACCTGTTTCCTTACCTTTTTGAAGGTTTAAGGTCAGATATTCAGTCTGCCATTGTAGGAGCTGTTAATTCACCTCTAAAAGCAACAGGAAAAGTGAAACCCACGTGAAGATAGGTCAGGCTTTAAAAGGACAAGCAATTCCTGTGACAGCAAAGGGCTGTTCCCAGAGACAGCTGTGCCATCCCAGTCCCACAAACAGCATCACCTGTGTGGTCAAGTTTTGGTCAGCACAAGACTCACAGGGGCTTTTTCTTTACCCACCAGCAGCAAAACCAGCATTTTAAGCCAAGTGCACTGCCAACATCTACTTTTCCCTGCACTTCTCCTGAAGTCCAACTATTTCAGTAACTTCCTAAGGGCATTTAGACGTGGCAGAGAGTGAACACAAAAGGGGTTTGTCCTTCCCCCGGAGCTGCCCCAAGGGAAGACCAGGGTGGCACATCTGGGAGGTGCCTCCAGCCCCCTCGGGCCACGCATGGTTTTATTACTCCTGTCAGTCCATTAGTGGGTGATGGATGGAGGCTGACAGGGAAGGCAAGGCGCTCCCCTCGTTAGAGATAATAATATAATTTACAGAGCATCCCCAGGGCCCCACAGGGCTTTACCAACCTTCGCTCTCATTCTGAGGGTGCTGAGTCCCTTTCAGCCCTTCAGGTCTTGGTGGTAGGGGATGGAGATGCTGAGCACCTGCCACAGCCCAGCCCCACGGGCCCGATCCTGGCTACACGGTGTGCAGGAGGGTTTTGCAGCCAGCCAGGCACCAAATCCTCATTGCATGGAGGAGTTGCAGAGCCCAGAGCTTGGCCTCTGCTTGCTCCTGCAGCCCAGCAAGATCCCAGGTCCTGTGTGTTCTGCAAGTCCTGCATCCAGGACAAAACGCACCAGTAAAACCAGCACCATGCAAAATGTGCCACTGAGCTTGATCCAGCATCATTTTTGGGGGGGGGGATCCCACCACACCCACCTGTGGAGCTGTGGGAACCGCAGCAGCTTTGTCCCTCTGCTTTTCAGACCTGCACTTGGCCGCAGAGCTGGGGAAGACGCTGCTGGAGCGCAACAAGGAGCTGGAGGACTCCCTGCAGCAGATGTACACCACCAACGAGGAGCAAGTGCAGGAGATCGAGGTAGGGCCACTGCTGTCACCCAAGGACGAAGGGAAGGGGCACTTCCACCACTGCCAACAGCTCAGATGGCAGCAGAAAGACAGGGATGTGCCATAGGGCATGGGAGTTAAAGGATCTTGTATATGCCTGAAGCGGGATGGACTGAGGTCTGTTCTAGCCCATCCCAGCTCTGGAGAGGGTCTTTTCCCCCACTGTCATTTTCCCTCTTCTCACGTCCCCACCCCCTGCCCAGATGTGCACGCCAGTTTTTGGCGCCAGATTTTGGCACCAGGCTGCCCCTGGGTCACGTTTGGCCTTCCCCTGCCCATCCAGCAGCCTTCACACTCATTTCTCTTTGCTCTGCTGCAGCTTTCCCTTGATCCCAGTCACTGAGAATGGCGTTTGTTCCCAGCTGGCCCCTCAGCACCCCCACAACACAGCCCCCTTTGTTAGAGGCATAAAATAGCTCTTTTTCCAAGAGCTGCAATCTAAACCACCATTTCAAACATCCTTTGGGGTTATTTCTAAGAGCCCACAGAACTGATTTCAGAGGCTTAAACCTGCTGTGCCAGGAGGGTTTTCATCCACTGGAAAACTTCTAGGGATCTGTGAGCTGAAAAAGACTGGACACCCCCTGATTTAAAAGGACACAGGGCAGAGGAGGGCTGGGAGTTCACAGAGCAGCACATGATGCTGCAGGGATCTGACAGCTGATGTTCAAGGGAACTGGTGGATGGATTTAGCCATTCCCCCTCCAGCAGCCCTTCAGAAGCAGGTCCACCGTAGGCTTTGGGATCTGATCACAGCTGAGAGTGAGCAACTGGGTAGATGCTGCTCTCCTGGTCTTCATAGGATAAAATCTTACAATGGCAAACTCACAGAAAAGGGCCTGCAAACACATAGAAATCACAGGTCTCCTCACATTTCACAGACTCAGAGTTTTAGCCAGAATCCCCACGGAAACACAGCTTCTGCAATCGATCTGTCAGACAATCCAGTAACCAACTGGCCAATTTCAGTCAACTTTCGGTCTCAGGAATATCAGCTTTCTTTGGTACTGGGAATAAAAAAGCAGCTGAATAGAGGGAGATTGAGGTTAATGCCCTTCACAGAGGGCAGGGGAAGTTCAGTCCTATTTTAGACACAAAATTATTTACAGTGGGCAGGGGGGATGAATATTTCAACTGTGGAAGAGGCTTCACCCAATCACAAAACACTTTTATCAGAGGAAGCAAAGGCTGTAGGAATTTCTCCCTGTGAAACAACCTGGATTTTGGCTGTGGAGTGCTTATGCTTCACTTTTTCTTGCAGTACCTGACTAAGCAGCTGGAAATGTTGCGGCAGATGAACGAACAGCACGCGAAAGTCTACGAGCAGCTGGACCTGACAGCACGGGACCTGGAGCTGGCTAACCAGAAACTCGTGCTGGAAAGCAAGACCTCCCAGCAGAAGATCCAGTGGTACAGCCTCCCCTCCTCCCACCACAGTGATGCTGTACCCGAGAGCCCTTCACCTCACCTTTCCCCTGCCCCAAAGCACAGCCTGTCCTTGATACTTGAGCCATTCTCTTATCAGTCCAGTTTTGGAGCTATTTACCACACAAGTGCATTGCAGTAATACTGGTTAGCAGGCGTCAGCCACAGCACAGACACGCCTGGGATGAGGGCTGGATAAGGAGGGTCTGAAGCTGCCAGGAAAGAGGCACAGGAGCCCCCCCTCAGATGAGTTTCCTTGAAGAGGCAAATAATCATATCAGGGAAGTCCCCAGCAGAAACACTAGGCACAGATCCAGCATCTAATGAAATCCTGGCTAGTCCCTGCTGAAACACTAGTTTATCAATAATATTTCTTTCCCAAAACAAGCCCATGATCAAGGTCATCCCTAGAAACAACATCCCAAGCCATATCCTTGCAGGGCAGCATTATTTGCAAACAGCTGTGTGGAGAGGGAGTTTCGGAGCAGAGAGTTTTACAAATTATTCACAGCCAGAACAAAACTAACTCTCTGCCCAGTCTCTGTGTTTACCTCAACAAGGTAAACAAGGGGAAGAGATGCTTGTTTTCAGAGGAGAGAGATTCAGGATAGCGCTTAAATCTCAGAGGAGATTGTTTCAGTGACTGATTTGAGGACAGAAGGTCTCAAGTCAATCCCCCCTTCCTTTCTAAAATGACCCCCATTCAAGAGTGACCACATAGAGAAAGACCAACCACTGCCACAAAAAGCAAGTGCTGTCGTGCTCCCAGGGCACATGCTGAGAACTGGAAGCACCTTCTACAGACTGGCTTTCTCTATGGGGAAAAACCCCACCACTCAGGATCCTGTAGTGCCTGACTCCTCACCCACTTTCTGACTTCTCTCTCTGCAGCTTGACAGAAACAATCGAGGGGCTGCAGAACCAAGTGGAGGAGCTGCAGAAGCAGGTGGAGGAAATGCGGAGCTTGGAGCAGCTCCGCATACGGCGGGAGAAGAGGGAGCGGCGCCGAACCATCCACACCTTCCCCTGCCTTAAGGAGCTCTGCTCCAGCCCCAGGTACAGAGCCCTGGGTTCGGCAACCCCTCAAATCTTCTCCCCTCCTTCTCTGCCCACGAACAGGTGGTGCAGGGGGTGCACAGAAACCCACATACAGCCCCACAGAGTCGAGGCTTTGCCTCAGAGCCTGAAACCCCCAGCTGGAGGGGAAGGGAGGACATCCCTCTCTTCTACCCACCCAGCTAAAGCAGAGCCTTCATGATCCCAGCATGGTGATGCTTCCCTTCCCAAACCAGCACAGCATATTTGCCCTTCCCAGCTGCCTCCCAGTACAGCACCAGCACCTCTGGCTCTCTGAAACCAGCTGAGCTGGTGCATTTTGTGCTGTGTGACTCCAGCACACCCCAGGAGCACCAGTCACACACCCAGATACACCAAGTGCTGCCAGGTGCTGTACCAACACCTTCAGCACTACTGCAGCCCTAATCCTCCTTAAAACCCGGCCACTGTGTTAATTCACTGACCTCGTGAGGGCTCTTCTTGCTCAGCTTTGTCCACAGTAGAGGCTTCTTTAAATAGATAAGCAATCGATAAACTTTGTTACTGAAAGCACCCTCTGCCAGAGGATGTGAACCAAAGACACTTTCACTGCAGCAGCAACAGGAATGTTTCAAGGCCATGACCTAACCCCCAGCAAAATCCACTTAATGTTTTTGTGGTTCTTTACCCCCCAGCCCCCCAGTCCCACTATCCCCCCCATGCCATGGGACCTCGGTTCCACTTGCAGCTCCGCAGTTGGCTCTGAAGGTCAGGCTGCCCTTCAGTGCCTTGAAATCTGTTCAATACCCCCCCACCACAGCCGTGCCTCCCAGGGGAAGCCACAGAGCCTGCTCTTTTCCAATCTGTTCTAAACAGATAGGATGCCATGGGCGCTTCACTGAGGAGGAAAAAACGGATTCCCAACAGCAACATGAGGGAAGGGGGAAGCGCTCGTTATCACTTCCCAGGCTGAGAAGAAGGGGAAACTCTGTCAGAAGTCTCTGCCTTCCTTGTATAAAACTTCTCCCACCCCCTCTGGAGCATCTCCCAGGCACAGGGGTGCACAGGGCAGCAACACCTGCTCTTCTGGGTTTTGGCTGGCAGCGATTCGGGGTTGTTGGCAGATAAAGTTCATCCTGCTGATGAACTCCAGCAGGAAAAACCCAAAGCCACCCACTTTCAGCTCAGGCTGGAAGCAACTGAACATTTGTATTTGCTTCACAGCAATGTTGGTGATTTGTCCATTAACCTGGTGAGTCTCTTACCACTTAGTGTCTCATTTCCCTCCTCTCTTTTATTACTGCTGTCAAAAAAACCTGCGAGTTCTCTGGGACACAGGCTGGTCTCTGTGTTCAGAAGAACCCCAGCCACACCTTGTGGTCTCCTGGCACACGGAGGTGGCACATCTCACTCCACGAGATCAGGTTAAGTCCTTTCTGGGCAACAGTGAAATTCCTTACGTGACAGTAAGACACAAGTCCCTCATGGAACCGTCACTTGGTCAGAATCTCTCAAGGATCTTTCCTCTCTTTCAGGTATGAGGACGCATTCCAGGTCCACAGCTCTTCCACAGAGTTCAACCAGAAGCCACTGGAGAGGGAGAACGAGCGTCTCCAAGCCATGGTGAACTCCCTGAGGTCCCAGGTCAACCAGGAGAAGCAGCGGAAGGAGAGGGTGGAGCGGGAGTACACCTCCGTTATTCAGGAGTACTCGGACCTGGAGCAGCGGGTGTGCGAGATGGAGAACTGCAAACTGCGCATCAAGGAGCTGGAGGCAGAGCTCCTGGAGCTGCAGCAGATGAAACAAGTCAAGAAGTATTTGCTCAGCAGAGAGGACAACTTGTCCGAAGCCCTCCTGGAGCCGCTGAACAACGCCCCGGAGGCAGATTACATCGACCTCTCCGAGGAGGAGGGAGGGAAAAGCCACGGCACGTCCATGACGCCGTCCCCGAACCACCCCGTCCGGAAGAGCTGCAGCGACACGGCCCTGAACGCCATCGTGACCAAGGACGCCGTGAGCCGGCACGAGGGCAACTACACCCTGCACGCCAACAACGTGCGCAAGAGGGGCATGTCCATCCTGCGGGAGGTGGACGAGCAGTACCACGCCCTGCTCGAGAAGTACGAGGAGCTCCTGAGCAAGTGCCGGCAGCACAAGGACAGCGTGCGCCACGCGGGCGTCCAGACCTCCCGGCCCATCTCCCGCGACAGCTCCTTCAGGGACTTCCGAGGGGAGGCGCACGAGCTGGAGGAGCGGAAAACCATGGAGAAGACCATCAGCAAGCACGTGGAGGCCGTGGACAAGCGGCTGGAGCAGAGCCAGCCGGAATACAAGGCTCTCTTCAAGGAGATCTTCTCCCGCATCCAGAAGACGAAAGCAGACATCAACGCCACCAAGGTGAAAAACAAGAGCAGCAAATGAGCCCCCCGGCTCTCCGCAACTCTCCCACGTGCAATTGCAGCAGCCACGTCCTCTCTTCAGCCCCAGGAAATGCCACGTGGCCCCTCTGCTTTGAAGGTTCGAGAGGTCTGCGAGCGAGGAAACGTCCTGGAGACTCAACTCACTTTTTTTTTTTTTAAGTCTGGGCTCCGGACAACTCGTTGGGACACTTGTACATTATAGTTAGAGGATTTCAGAAACCATATGACGGATCTCTGCATGAGTTACTGCCGCTGCCAGACATCACAAGAGCAATGTAAACCACGAAAAAAAGGAAAACCAGACACCTCCTCTGCCCCTTCCCAGCTTGTCCTGTAGCCCGATTATCTGCAAGCAAAAGCCTGGATGTCCTCCAGCGTCCTGCCACAGCTGGATCACAGCGTTTCAAAGTGAAACAAAAAGCCATCAGAACTTTAGGGGCTGCCCCAGCACGGCAGCCCAGCCCTCCACTGTGGTTTTATGGCTGAGAACCTACGCTTGAACCCAAGAGACTTCAGTCTCTGCCTTCTCCTCCCCCAAAGGGCAGTGTGGTCTTGCAATTTAAGCCATTCTCTAATCAGTCAGGTTTTTCAGCTCTTTACAATGCAAGCTCATTGCAACTGGAAAAACTTGAAGAGAAACGTAAAACTGATTGTTCCATCCCCATTGGCGTCGCTCAGTGTTTCAGTCCATCCTCTCCAGACCTTGTAGCATATGGGACCTCCTTGCTTTAAATCTGCCCTGGTATTCCAGCCCAGGTGAAGCACTGTGCCTGGTAGGAACTCGGTGACCAGGGCTTTCCCATAGCTAGCAGTGTCAGAGACACGCTTCCACCTCACGCTCTGGGTACCAGCCGTGCTCTTCAAGAGGTTGTCATTGTCCCATCATAGCCAATTCCTCGAACACAGCTTGCATGGGCTTGCAAAGCTGACTCCCAGGGACTCACACGCAAGCTGGAGGACACAACACCTCCCTGGTCAGGAGCTCTGGCCCTGGCAGGTCACACACCACCCCACACTTTGCTCTGAGCATCTCCCCAGCCATGAGGACAGATTTCAGTTTCCTGCTGAAAATGATCTCCCTTGGCTGAGACACTCTCCAAACGCTGTTGCCTCTCGTGTTCCATCTCCCTTTCCAGCACTGAAATCTCCTCACTTTTGCTTCCACAGACATGCAAACACACAGCCAAAAGGCCACTGCAGTCTCAGGAATCACCAGTTTCCAGTCTTCACGAACTAGATGTTGACCTCATATGGTCAGACACGTGTTTTAGGCAGAGAAGCAGCATTTCATTACAGCTTAAGGCAACACCCTGAGCACTGAGCCACAAAAACAGTTCAGTGTAAGCTCCCTGTTCCGTACCCACCTGGAGAAAACTATCAGCTGCATCTGGATTCTATTTTCACCAGCTTAAATCCCAAAGTCTTGGGCCAACAGCTGGGACTCCTGCAACATTGAGATAAACAAATGAGAATGTGGCTTTGGAGGGGGAAGACTGTTGAGATGTAATTATCCCCCACGTCCAGGGCCTTGATGTTACGAGGAGCGACTTTTCTTCCAATCCCCATGGAATTCATGCAGAAATACCCCCCGAAACCACCCTGTTTTGTTAAGCTGAGTACCACAGAGGTAAGTTGGCGGGAGTGTGATGCCCAAATCACCCCTGCTCCGCAGGTCTCCTCAAAACCACCCACCACTCTGCTCTCCCACGCTGTGCATTTGCAGGTGCCCCACGGCCCCTGACACAGCCCGAGCCGTGGGCACGACTGTGGCTACCAGCTCTGTAACTGTATGGAGAACCTTCATGCCTTATTTATTTATAACGGAAAGCAGTTGTCTAAAATAAAATAAAATAAATAAAAACCAACAACAACAACAAAAGCAGCATCAATGACTTTCTGGGAGCGTTCACTTCCCCCCCACACCCACTCCCTGTTAACTCAGCACGTGGAGCAGTGTTGGTTTAAGCCCAGCCTGTGTTTGCCCTGCACTCAGCTGATGCTGCAGAGGTGTGGGAAGAGAATCGCCCTCACTTTCCATTTTAAACAATCCCACGTGGATCAGCATCACAGTTAAGTGTACAACACATCAAACACACATATTTTTAAATGCTTTATTCTCTCCTCGGATAAAAAAGAAACCCTGGCATTCTCAAAGCTCTTACAGCTCTTTTTACCTTTTAAGAACAGCAGGAGAGTTATGTCTTTGATTTTCATGTACAATTTGGGTCAAGAAAATGCTTCGGGCTCCTTTGCAGGAAGCAAAGAGAATATGCTGAACTGTTCTGCTGCATTATTTATATAACATACATTTTTATGCACTTGGACTGTAACACTTGCCACGCGATAAAACCCCTCTTTTTGTCAGCTCGGAAGTCTCTGCAAAACCACACACTTTCCAAGCTCCCAATTCAAAGCCTATTTTTGTTTTGGTCTTTTTTTGCAAACCACAAATCCAAAAATGACTGATGTGAGTAACATGATATTAGTGCTTGGCTTGACAAAGGCACAGCTGCCATGTATCAGCAGAGAGTTCTGCAAAGTGCTGAGGGCAATTTTTTTTTCCTGCAGCCAAAAATATTAGTGGCCATATATACCCACCCTGATGACTGTGTGAGTCACAGTCACTTGATTTTTGTCTTAAGTGAGGCTTTCAGTGATCAAAGGAGGAAAAAGTAATCAACTTCTGGCCTTTTGAGCCACCTTTGATCTAAACTTTTCCAATTGCTATTAAGCAATCACACTGCCACAGGAACTGGGGTAGCAGAGAGCAGCAGCAGCTACTTAACAGCACACCCTCATGGTTCATGACAGAAAGAAAAATGCTGCACGTGATTAAAATGGATGAGAAAAAGTGTGATAGAACAGGAAATCATTCTTAATTTCATAATTTGGCAAAACCAGTGACCCTATTCAGCTCACAGCAATAAGATCAATAAGGGCACAGCTTGTCAAGAAGTTGAAAGATGGCATTTAGACTCGTGCAGTTCCATCATATCTAGTCTGGTTTCTCACCGTACCACCAGTTTGAATAACCCTTCTGAAACAAATAGGGAGGGGGCATTTGAAGCACAAATTCAAGGGTTTTACAGAGCTCAAACTCTCACAGGGAAGGAGATCTCCTGATTCATCAATCTTCCCTCTCAACAGGAGTTGAGACCTTCCGGAAGGTCCCTCAAAGTCCTGATTTGCTCCCTCATTAACAGCCTGTGCTCTCCCTCACACGAGGAATGACTGGTTCACCAGCCCTTCCCCCCGGTTTCAGGGACAGCTCCTTTCAGCTCTTGCCCACCAGTGAGCACCAAACAGGGTGAATTGGCTTCCTCAGCCCCCATCAGTGCCAAAGCACTTCACGTCTCCAGCTGGAAGGCCAAAAGTTTGGCTCTCCTTGGCTCATGCCAAAGTCAGACCTTGTCATCCCAAGCCCTGCCTGCCAAGGAGAGCTGTTTCCAACCATCCAGGCAGAGATTATCCAGCTTTTTACCAGGGCTCTATGGACCAACACAGTGTGGGAACAAAGCAAAACCAGACAAGTGTCCTTTCAGACTGGTCTGTCTTCACCTGTGAGACCTTCCAGCTCCTTCGCCAGCCTCTCTGTCCCCCACACACCTTTAGAGGCTGCTCCTGCACAACAACCACCAGGCACGTTTGACAACAGCTGGTAAATGAGTCATCCTGCTTGGAGTATTTTAGACAACCTCCTGGCTACAAATCACAAACATTTACCTGTTCCCTGTTAGAAATTAAGGTCACCAGATGGCACGGTTTGTATCCGACAGCTCTGGGTTTTTTCCTTAAAGCGTTTTGTTTTCAGCTGAGTTTGGAGGGGGAAGCAGAGCAGAACCCCAGGACTCAGGGACTCAATTAAAACAAAGTGGGGAGCCCCCCTTGGCCCTGAGCTGCTCAGCTACAGTCAGGACAGACCAGCCATCCATCTTTAGGGCCTGCTCCCTTCCCAGGGACCAAGTTCCCTGATTTTGGGGATGGGACTCAGCTCAGATCCTCAGTCACAGTCTCTATATCAGCTTCTGAACACCAATTTTGACTTCATCCACGGTTTTAAACAAGAGATTGTCAGCTCCTGTCAAAACACCAGAGCAAATGACAGCCCACTCCTGCCTGTGCATTTTCCTGCTGCCAGGAATAGCAATCCCTGCCCCTCTGGAACGCACACCCTTCTTGTCAAGCCAGCCTGACAGCTACAAGAGGAGGAAAAGCCAAAGGATTTCCACAATGGCCTCATTGACCTGCATCCCACATCCACCTCAGCGTCTCCTACAGACCCAGAATCAGCATTCAAAGAAATAATTGTATATAAAATATATGTGTGTGTGTACCTTTCAGCACTTTTAAGCAGATAAAAACACAGAAGCTGAAGCATCCCAGGTGCAAAAACTGGACAACACATAAAAAAAGGCCAGATGTGTTTTCCAGCACTGGCCATCACTGCTCTGCTAACCAAGGAGTGGGGGTGCACAGACCCCATAACCACCCCTGACCTCCCTCACCCCCCCCCTCAAGGTGCTCTACACACCCCATGTACCCCACAGGTGCCCCACACGCCCCTCTCCTGGCACCCCACAGACCCCATATCCCCCTCTAGACCCCCCATATCCCCCCCACACACACGGTGCCCCCCATACCCCCATGGACTTCCTAAACCTCCCATTAATGCTCCAGACACCTCGCGGCCCCAGGACATCGCACTCCCATAGATTCCCAGGATCCATCCCCACACTCCCCCATCACAGCCCGTCTTATCCCCTTTATCCCACCCCGCCCTGCCGGTCCCTCCCCGGAACGCGGGCCGCGGCCGCCGTTTCCGCGGGGACGCCTGGCCACGGCGCACCGCGGGGGCCAAGATGGCGGCGCACACGCTGCGGGCCCTGCGCGGGCCGCGCCCGGGGCTGGCGCTCCTGTCCGCCCGCTGCTCGCTGTGGGCCGGCATCGGCACCGAGTACCGGAGCTCGCACAGCCTGGACAAGCTGTACCCGCCGGGGCAGGACAAAACCGCCGCCCGCGCCCCGGTGAGTGGAGTGGGGGGAGGGAGAGAAGGGAGGGCGAGGGGCGGGGCCGACCGTGTGATTGACAGGGAGGCGCGGTTTAGAGCAATGGCGTGTGGTTGCGGTCAGTGGGCGTGGTTTAGAGGAAGGGGCGGGGCTTCATACACGTACCTGTATCGTTTTGTGGGGGCGTGGTCTTTGTGGTCTTTTCAAGTGGGCGTGGTCCCCGTGGGTGGGCGGGGCCGAGCCGGGACCGCGCCCCCGGGACGGGCGGGACCCCCCGGATCCCCCGGGGTGCCCCCGTCACCGTCCCCCCCGTGTTTTTCAGGAGCAGCCGCCCATCCTCGACATCCCCATGGGTGAGTCTCCCCCCGACGCACCCGGGCTTGGGCGCCGTTCCCGGGCACCGAGTCCGCGCTCGGAGCTGATGGCGGGGTCGGCCCCATCCCGGCTCAGCTCGCGGCTGCCCTTCCCTTCCAGCTCGCCTGACCGTGTCCTACAGCCGGAGCAGCGGCCCCGGCGGGCAGAACGTTAATAAAGGTGAGGAATGGCTTCTCCCACGTGGAAAGATCGTCGTCATCATCCATGGTTCGTCTGTACTGTGTGGCAAAATATTGAGAACTTGGAGTTAAACAGCATCTTCGCTCGTTTTTCATTGTCATCACCCTGCATTTTAACACAACATCGGAGTCTTCATGGGGCTCGAGACCACTGGCAGCACATTTGATTCCCCTAGAAACACTCTTACAGGGATTGTTTCTGCTACATGGGACACCCCCACCTCTATCCACTCTGTTTTTATTGATCTCTCCAGTGTGCAATAAATTCTCAATTTAATTCAAAAAAAAACCCTAAAATACTGCCTCTTCTGCCATTGCCATTATAAATAAAGTGGGTAGTGACTGGCAATAGCAGTAAATCCTGTGGTGCCTAGAAAGGCAAATAGCATGACAGGTACAAGTTTGTCTTGCAGAGTGATATATAAATATATAGCAAGAAAAAAAATGATCTTTCATTAATAACACTGGAATAATAATTCATTAATAATACTGGAATTATCCCATGCTCAAAGCCAGCAGTGAACAGAGTGAATTATCTCATAAAACTTAGGGAGGCAGGCTGCGACATGGAAATAAAGTTCCTGTTTTTCCTCCCAGTGAATTCCAAGGCGGAAGTTCGGTTCCACCTGGAGTCGGCAGACTGGATTCCTGAGGCTGTGAGAGAAAAAATGGCACTGATGGTACCGACCCTCCCCCTCCGCCCTCTGTTTAAATGTCTCAGTGTCAGACGGGACAATCCTAAGGAAGTGTCGGTGATCACATCAAGTTTTCCCCCCTTCAGCACAGGAATAAGATAAACAGGGCTGGGGAGCTGATTGTGACCTCGGAAGAGAGTCGCTACCAAATGAGGAACCTGGCAATCTGTTTGGAAAAAATCCGAACCATGGTCACGGAGGCCACAGAGAAACCCAAGGTGGTGTCTAAGGAGACAATGCAGAAGCTCATAGAGAGGTATCTTCATTAAAATGGTCTTTGCTTGCATTCAGGCTGTCATGTTACACGATTTAGTTTGCAGCATCTTGAAATAATCTTCTTCATGCTCGTTTGGATGTCCCTTTTTTAAGAAAAATCACTGATCCGGTAGATTTTAACTGCTTTCCTGGGTAACGTCCCCAAAACAGGGACTTTTTCCTATCTGTGGATGTTTCTTGGCTCATCAGATCTCAAAGTTGAATATTTAAATGTTTTCTTTGTACACTAAATGATCTTTTTCTTCTAGGGTGGAAAAGGCGAACCGTGAGCGACTACGACAGAAAAAGATACACTCAAACATAAAACAGAGCAGGAAGGCGGATTTTGACTGAGAACAGCAGAGATCCAAGTCCTTGGCATTCCATCTTCCTAAATAAGTGGCACTGGCAGCTGTAGATGATGCTAAACTCATGAGCTATATTGAATAAAAATGGTCTAAAAGTGTAAATAAAAATATTTAACATCTTTTGAGCCCAGTGATACACCTGGAACATCCTGTCAATCGTTTTTCAGAAAAATTACTGTTCACATTTAAGAGGAACTAAGAATTCTGATTTTTGTCAGCTCCTCTTTTTTTAAGTTCTTTGTGTCCTCCATGCAGCCTGTGCTCCATCAGAGCACCCTCTGCTGCTGAACACAGAACCAGCAGTAGATTTTTGGGGAAAGAAAGGGAAGAGTTAAAAGCAGTCTTAACTGTGTGTCTTAAGTAGCAAATGAAAGCATGGAATCATAAATCATTAAGGTTGGGAAAGACCTCTAGGATCATTGAGTCCAACCTTTAGAGCATTCACTGTTTCTTTTGTTCTGTTTTCTCCCTGTCACCTTCTTTCCCTGATTTTTATCTGACAGAAAGAAGTGCATGTCATTTTGTTAAGCTCAAACCACGGCAGGAATTTGGAAGGAATCTCAGCACTAGGAGACAGAACCCACCTTGTGAGTGCAGGAGGCTTCTGAGCCTTGAGCTGGGACTCCAAAAACCTCTGGATGAGCCTTTGGATGAGCCTTCCAGGCTTCACGAGTTGCTCATTAATGGACACTCTTTAAGTAGAATGAAGCTGGGGCGTGATGTGGGTTTCACCACTGCCAGATGGGTTCACTGGGGGGGCTTAAAGATACCAAAATTGCCCCTTTTTGGGTGGCTGACAGGGCCCCAGTGGCCTAATGGATAAGGCACTGGCCTTCTAAGTCAGGGATTGTGGGTTCGAGTCCCACCTGGGGTGAGGAGAGGTGGTTCTGTTTTAGGAAAACACCAAATAAGAGAGGAATGTACTCCCTGCTGATCCCTGGGAGATGTCAGGGCTCTGCTGTGCATCCTCATGGCTCTGCTACAGCCAGTGCCCATCCCTCTTGGAAGGGGGGACTTGGAGCTCTTCCCTGATGCAGCATTTACATCTGCAAAAAGAGGAGAGCTCATACACCCCAATTCCACTCCACAGTGGGGTGCCAGGGGGATGCAGGAGCACACCAATGTATCCTGACATCCTTCCCAGGAAATAGCCCCAGGCTACCCCACCACCTCCTGCCCAGCACTGAGAGCAGATACCACATTTATCACACTTTCCCCCATCTAAACCTTTTCTGCATGGAATCATTCTAGTCCAGACGTATTCCTGGCAACAAAAGCCATTTACACCAGCACCAAGTGGGACAGCAGCAGCCTCAGCTGAGCCCTCCCCTCACCAGGAGACCTCACTGCCAGGATCACCCACTGCTCAGGTCTCTTTTCCTCAAGATCGTAGCCTAAGATTTGCAGAATTTTAGTTAAAGCAAAAGCTTAATGTCCTGGAGACCCACGCGTGACACCGGGGTGTGGAGGGGCTAGGAATTTCAGGGATTAAAAACGGATTGCCGGGTCGTGCCTGGTTTTTACATCAGGAAGAACGTCTCACGCGAGTCGGGATGACTGAGATGGAGCAGGAGGAGCTGCAGGTGGGGAGTCGCAGCGCACCGGGGGTCTCCGCAGCACCGAACAACACCCACCACGCCGGGAACTCCGGGGGGGAAAAGAGTCACCCCAGATGGGACTCGAACCCACAATCCCTGGCTTAGGAGGCCAGTGCCTTATCCATTAGGCCACTGGGGCGCGCAGCAATCTGAATTTGGCGTGCTCACTTAACTCTCTGATGGCCGGAGGGGAGCGCGAACACTCTGGGTGAAGATGAGGGGCTCCCCGCACTATTCCCGGGGCTCCCCGCTCTGAACCTCCCCCGCCAGACCACGCAGCCCCCTCCCCGCTCCATCTCCCTCTCGAACCGCCCAGGGGCGGCAGGGGCCGCTGCCCTACGCCAGTTTTCAGTGCAAAAAAGCCCCGAACTTCCCCGAATTCCTCCCCGGAACGGGGCGTTCCCGAAGCCCCCCCAGGATCGGGGGGTTCGATCTGGACCCCGCGGGAAGAGGGGGAGGGGGCCGGGGCGGAACGCGAGTGCGGCGTAGCCTCGATGGCCGAATGGAAAATATACCGGACTCCACATGGAGGGATTGTGGGTTCGAGTTTTACATGGGGTGTTACAGTACCGGCTGCTTAGGGGCAGCACAGGAGCGCCTCGCAGACAGGGGCGTGTGTAGGAGCACCCCAGCCTCATGAACGGACAGACGGGGCCGTGTCCGTCCCCTCCCTGTGACAATAACTCACCAAAACTGCTATGGATAAACACCGAACCGCTCCTTTCATTTTCCCAAGCACCGGCCCCGGCTGATTTTCAGAGATCTCCGCCCAGCACCCGTTCCAGGTGCTGCTTCGCCTTTGGGCAGGATTGGCGAGGCAGATCCCTCCCTAAATCTGCACCCAGCAGAGCCACGTTCCCTCCAGCTTCAGCCCCGCTGATCTCTCCCGGGGGTTCTCACCCCTCTGTGAGCCCCCGCGGGGGGGAAATTAATCGCTTCGATCATCTCTCGTGGCTTTAAAACAACCACGAAGGGACTCGAACCCTCAATCTTCTGATCCGAAGTCAGACGCCTTATCCATTAGGCCACGTGGTCCCCCGTAAAGCTGCCCCAGGGCAGTGTCACACACCGGGGGGTCCCCCTGACAGCCCCTCCGTGTCACCTGTACCCACCCACGTGTCCCCTGTGCTCATCCCTGACACCCCCTGTCACCTGTACCCACCCACGTGTCCCCTGTGCATCCCCCACACTCCATCCCTCCCGGGTGTGTAGCTGTTCTTCCCGGCCCAACGCTGGCAATGGGGGTCCCCCCTCCCCTGAGACCCCCTGTGCCAGAGGGTAGATGGGACATTCACTGAGCTTCCAGTGATGGCCCCGCTACAGTATAGCAGTGTAACACCACAAACCTCATTAACCTCCTGTTTCTTATCAATGACACCTCCTGCATTCTCCTCCCACTGCATCTCCTCTTCCCAAAACCTGCGTTTCTCATCTAATCCCAAAACAGTTTCCCAAAACCCCACCACAGGGCAAAAAGATATTTTTAATCATCAGTCCGGCTCCCAGGGCTTTGGCAGGCTTACTGATTTCCAGTCAGCAGAGCCTTTTCCATCCGCACCTAGGATAGAAAAACTACTTAGAAAGAAAGTTCACTTTGTGTTTTCCTGGTGTGATATCACCCTGACCGCAGCTGGCTTTTAAAATCCATTAGCTCCGTAGGAAAAGACCCTCCAAGCAGCTTTTTAATGCAGCAAATCTGAGAGGGCATTATCCCCAAGGCACTTACCAGGAGGCCTTTGGTCCCAGGGCAGCAGAGCCAAACACTGTGACCCTGATGACCAGCCCCTCATGGAGATGTGGTTTCTGGCAGAGTAAAACTTCCTTCCCATCCAAGCTTGTCCTGCTCCAGGAACAGGTTTCGGTAACACCTGCAAGGTGGTCATGCCCCAGCACGGATGGGCTTCCTGTTGGGGCTTGGAAACAAGGAGCACCTGGAGGAGGTAAAAGTACAGCTGAAATTCCCTGCTCAGCCCTGACTCAACACAGACTCAGCTCTGCCCAGACAAAGATAATTAAACAGCTGTAATTGCTCTGCTTTGGCACCTTCCGGGACACCTTGAAGGGTGTCCATGCCCCAGCCAGAACCATCTTTTCACTGACATCCCACCAAAAATCAGCCTTTCATTAACACCTCTCCAAAACCCATCCTTTCATCCACAGGTCCCAGAGCAAAGCTGATTGTTATTCTCTCTGTCACAGCCTCACCTGAGCACTGGGCACGTGGGACCACACAACCAGCCTGGGGCCGTTTGTAGCTGCTCCTCTTTGTTTCCCATTTCCAGGGTATCTAAATAGGGACCACTGGCCTAGGACAGACAAAAGCATCATCCCTTCAGCATCGTGTACAGCAGCTGTTGGCACAGGGAGAGAGCTTGGAGCTGCCAGAGGGATCTTGATGCCCCAAAACACACCATGGACCACCCCGGCCTCTGTTCCCAGTGCCGTGCTCACTCAGTCATTCAGCAGCTCTGGTTCATCCACACTCTGGATTCTCCCGGTGCATCAAGCTGGCATCTGCCACCGGGAATGGGGAAAGTCTTCCTGCCAAGCAGCCAGAGCCAGAGGGGCACGAGCAGGAGGAGTCCCGGCGGCGCCGAAACGGGGAGAAAGAGGACGGAAATGGGGTTGGCAGCAGCAAAAGCGGGACACACCTCACCCCAGATGGGACTCGAACCCACAATCCCTGGCTTAGGAGGCCAGTGCCTTATCCATTAGGCCACTGGGGCTGCGCAGGGCGCGCGCCCCGGCCCGCGGGAACGGCCCCAACCCCGCGCCCGAGCCGGGACCACCCGCGGGACCCGCGGGACGGGGAGACCCCGGCAAGGCCCCGGGGGCCGACACGGGGCCGCACCGGGACCGAGCCTGGGTTTGCCTTTCCCCTCCACCCCGAGGAGGGAGAGAGGCGCGAGGGGAGAAGCGGGAAAGGACGGTTTAAAAATAAGAGGAGGCGGGGAGGGGGGAAAAAAAAGATGGACCGACCACGAAGGGACTCGAACCCTCAATCTTCTGATCCGAAGTCAGACGCCTTATCCATTAGGCCACGCGGTCGCTGCGCTGCAACCCACAGTGATGGTCGCAAGCGCCCGCCTCGCCCCCCGCCCCTCCCGGGCACCCCCGGAGCTCTCGGGCAGTGGCTGTGCCGGGGACACGGGGGTCAGGGGGGGACACGGGGGCCAGGGGGGGACACGGGGGCCAGGGGGGGACACGGGGGTCTGTAGGGGACAAGGGAGCCCATAAGGGACACGGGGGGCTGTGGGGGACACGAGGGGATGGCAGGGGACATGGCTGGGGAAGGACTATCTACTGCCGCAGTAAATTTGCTTCCAGGTGGGAATCAAGTGTGGGACTGGCTGGCTGCAGTTTCTGCGCTGGGAAGGGTCATAGAATCTCAGAATCATGGAATATCCTGGCTTGGAAGGGACCCACGATGATCATCGAGTCCTTGTGCCCCTTCTGTCCGATTCAAACCCTGTCTCACAGCCCACACACTTCCCACCTTCTACCTCTGACACAGAGGCCACAGTAGGAAGATGCCGTCCATTACCTCCTGGCAGGACGGGACTTTTCAAGCACACAAAGATTGGAGTCACTCCCCCAAAAAAGGACCATCATTTTGAGTACCTGGAGGCGTCGCTGGAATGACAGCAGAAAAAGAAGGCAGAAACGGAGAGGAATGTGGCTGTGAGAAAGACAGAGAGATAAATAACCAAGTCTCTGAGCCTTTCGTCTTAACAGTGAGGACTGGGAGAAGAGCATCAGGACCATGGCTCAGTGCTTTGGGAAATGAGGACACGGTGTGGGCTGCTATGGAGCAGGACTGGGATCAAAGAAGAGCAGCCTCTCCTCCTCCTCCCCAGCACTCCTCCAGCTTGTCATACAAGCACTAATTCCTCTTCCATTTCAGTGGACTCTCAGCAGACTCTCAGCCCTGTAAATGAGGCAAAATTTGCTTCTGAGTAGCTCTGGCTCCCTGCCTTTTCTTTGTGGAAACAGGCCCTTTCTTTTCCTCTCCCTCAAACTGTTTGATTGTTTTTTTTAATTACCTTATTTTTCCTTTACCACAACCAAAGGCTGCTCCCAGGGGCCAGCTGAGTGCAGCAAACCATTAGCAAATCCGTCCTTCCAAAACATAAATTGTCTAGTTTCTATTTACAAAAATCCATCCATCATTAATAAACATCAAATCAAATTCCACATAATAAATGACGTGTTCTGGACCCGTTCATAAGACACACGGTACCATTTGCCTCTATTTGGAAGCAGGAGATGATGCAGCAAGTTTTTGTAGCCATCCTCACCTTTTCTCTTGGGACAGGTAAGTGCAGGAGGGATGGAAAAGCTTCGAGGAATTCTGTTCTCCTCTAGGGGTTTTTTTGAAGAAGGGATTTTCGTGTGTTAATGGTGTTTCTCACATCCCCAGCTCCACACCCTTTGGCTTTCAATTCATCTCTCTCTCTCAGTTTGAGATCCTGCCTGAGCTTTTTGTGTTTCAAGCGGAATTCTCTCTCTAGCAGGGGCTGCTCCAAAGTACCTCTGCACCTACTATGACATCGTTGACTACCTGAACATCTCTTCTCATGACAAGCTGCCCACCTACATACTGCCCAAGACAAACCTGAAGGAGCCTGTGGAAGTGAAGTTGGATTTCATGCTGATAGCTATTCTCTCTGTGGTAAGAACCCAAAATGACTCTTGGTAACAGAAAACTGAGCGACTGCTAGACTGGGGGTTGAGTCTTCTGCCAGCAAGGCCATGGGGGTAAGAATCAGCCCCTTCCTCCTCTTCAGCTTTCTGCCGTTTCAAAGTGCTTTTGGAAGATCTGGAGTATTTTTTCCCACTCGTTCCAGGAGAAAAGTTGAGAGGCACACGCAGACAAGCAGCCTACTCTGCAGCAGGCTCCAAAAACACCCAGTGGTGTTCCTGAACGGAGTAATGCACTTGCAGGGCACCACTATGGAAATGTTAGCGCTAATCTATTATTTTTTCCAGACCTTCAGAGTGTTTGCTCCTACTCTTCAGCTGCAGGGCCAAAACCCCTGAGCTGTTCTCCTGAGACAAGTTCCTGCAGTTTGTGCTGTCCACTGCGGGAGCCACAGGGAAGAGCTTCTGGGCTCTGCACTGGATGCACCTGAGAAAATCAGCCAAATATCCTCCCTTTGTTTCTCCAGGTGGAAAAGCTCCAAACAGTCAGTTTTTACTTCGTCTTGAACCTGGTAGGTGCCTCTAGAGCACTTCTCTCCAGTGATGCCCTGCATGACGGCTGGTGCCGAGCCCAGCGCTCATTTCTGTCCTGCAACTTCTTCCCCCAGGAGTGGAAAAACCCTTTTGCAACCTGGGACCCACGTGATTTCTGTAACATTTCCCATGTTATTCTGCCCCTGGATACGTACTGGTCTCCCCCTGTCTTCATCTTAGAGCGGTAGGTTCCCTTTTCATTTTTATCCACTGGCTTATTCTATGAAATGGGATAAACTCATTTGGCTAAAAGTTGTTCCCATGAGCTCTCTGTAACCAAGAACCTCGTAATTTAGATTGATGGTGACCACAGTTTATGCAGAGCACTTTGTGGCTCTGTAATATTGTGAGATCACCAGAAATGCCCCATCTGGGCTGTAGCTAAATCTGAGGCAGCAGCAGAGACTGGGAGTGCTGTGGAAAAAAGGGACCCTTAGCAGTGAGTGGGAAGATATAGGACAGAGCTTGAGGGTCTGACAGAGGGATGGGCACCACAAACAGTTCTTCAGGGCAGGGAAGGAGGGAGAGGCAATGAGCCCTTGCCCCAAAGAACTGAAAGCAGAGGGCAGAGAGGCAGGAGTTGCTTTAGAGAGGTGCAGAACTACAACAAACCTTAGTCCCAAGGCACTCACCAACTCTTTTTCCAGCCCTGGTTTCCTCTCCTCAGTGCTGCATCCTGTGGCTGGTGGTGATGGCACAGAACCCCCTGAGAGGGTGTTCACAGCCAGGGTTGGGTGGGACTGAGGCACAGCCAGCATCTCAGAGCTCAGTTACTCTCCCCTTCTGTTTCCTGCAGAGTGGATGGGCAAAACTCAGACATGAATTACGTGGTCCTCATGCACAACGGCAGCTTCAACTCCACCCGGCCCTTCCAGGTCACCCTGACGTGCAGTTTGAAAATCCTCAAGTTCCCCTTTGACACCCAGACGTGCAACTTGAGTTTAGCTTCGTTCCTCTACCCAGGTACAGCTGCGGGCTCAGTTTTACCACCTCCAGGGTGAATTTGCAGAGGGAGGGATAGATGAGAGGGACCCCAGTAACTCCTGGGCTCCTGAGCAGCACCACAGTCTCACATTGCAGGGCTGAGGTCATGCAAGACCAGGGGAAATGAGTTAAAGCACTGCCATTCTGTTCTGGCACATTTCCAAGCAATATCTCTGGAAGAATCTGGATGTTCTGTGGCAAGTCCCTCCCAGGGTTGGTCTCTACAAACCCAGAGACCAGGAGGCTTCCTGCAAAACCACTACTTGTTCACATACAGTTTTGCAGGACTGATCTTTAAACCCACCTAAAAGCCATGGAAATGAGAAAAAAATTAATCATAGAATCATTAAGGTTGGAAAAGAGCTCTAACCTCATCGCATCCAACTATTAAAAGGACAGTTTCAGCAATCCAAATTGCAGTCAGAGTTATCCCAATAGGAAGGGTTGAAATATAAACAGAGCTGACATATAACCCGCCAGGTCCCACCTAAAAAAGACAACAGTCCTGACTTACCAGGGATTTCCCCTCCATATTCACATTCCCAGCCAAGACTCTTTCCCAGAGTCTTTTTTAATTTCTCCCAGATGGGCTAAGAAACCCCAGCAGTGCAAGAAACATTTCCCTTCCCCATCTGCACCCACCCTCTGTTGGGTGGGACAGGGAAAGGAATAACTGACCTCCAGTAAATATCTTAATTCTGCAACTTCTCTCCTCCTCTGCTCCTGCCCAAGCAGCAACAGACCTTGTCATGAAGACAAGAAGGACAGCATCTGAGAGCATGAAAGACAGCCAGGGCTTCTTCCTGACTGATGGAGAATGGAAGTTCACCAACCTGAGCATCATTGAATTCACGGAAACGCTGGATGACAAAGGATTTTCTGTGATCACCTACACAGTATGGCAGCATTTTTGTATTATGTTGCATTGATTTCCCACCAAAAAAAAAAAAAAAAAAAAAAGAGAGAGACAATTTTTTACATTAGGGAACCAGCATTTGCCAACACAGTAAGTTACCTCCTGCTCACCTAAGTTTTGCCCATCTTCTTGAACAGATATCCATGGAGAGACGACCCACTCTGTACGTTCTGAACCTGATCCTCCCAACGTGTGCCCTGTACCTGCTGGACATGGCTGTGTTGTTTGGACCCAGCTCTCTCGAGGAGAAAATCAACTTCCAGATCGCCATCATCCTCGGCAGCTCCATGCTGGCTGTGATCCTCAACAACAGCCTCCCAACTTCCTCCAACAAACCACCTGTAATAGGTACCCACCTTTATCAAATTAAAATTGATCTTTACACAGGCACCAGCCCTAAGGAAGGGCGTTTATAGGCACATTTATGAACACTGCAGTCACGGACAGCTGAGACTTTATCAGCTTCTGGAGTTAGACTTTCCCCATTCCCCACCAGGCCACTGAAGCAGACAGGATTACATAAGAAAATGCCAGTTACCCAGGGCTTTCTCTGTTTTCCTGTTGTTCTGCAGTGCTGTTCTTCCTGGGCACCTTCCTGCTCATGATCATGGCTGTGCTGGACACCTTCTTCCTGCTGTACCAGCAGCGCAAATCCCGGCGCTTGGACAAGATTCTCAGAAGCTTCCAGCGACGTAAAACCACCCAGAACCTCTTTAACAAAGCAGGTTTGGTGCATTTCACTGCAGGTTTGTTTGAGCCAGGGTGGGTTTGCTCAGGGCAAGCAGTGCCCCAGCTGTGGTGGCCCCACCAGCCCCTCCTGTGCTGACACCGCTCTTTGCTCCCTGCAGACGTGGGTGCGGAGCTGGCCAAGACACCCCTGGGCAACCAGCCCATGACACACCTGGCCAAGGAAGGTCTCCAGCAACTGAACCCTCCCAAGAAGGCCCAGGGAGAAGGTCAACCTGCCAAGGGCCACTGGCAACCACTGGAGCACGATTCATTTATGCCAGTTCTGGAGAAGGTCCTTCTCTACAGCCACTTCTTCCTGTCCCTGTTTTTTTTTACCCTTATTTCTGTGAAATGGAGCAGCTAAAGGCCAGCTCTGCACAGTGCTAGTTCAGCTGTTACCCACTGTATCCCCTCTGCTGTAGTTTGTTCTTGCTTGAATAACAGAGCTGCAGTTGTTTCAGTTGCCTAAATAAAATTAAACCCCAAACCCACAGGGCCTGAGATCTGCATTTGTACTGCTTCACACTGGTTCAGTAGAACTACAGATGTTCTTACTGTGGGCTAGCAAGGTATTTGAATAAAACTGTGAAATTCTACCCATCTGTAATTCTTACCTCCAACATGACCTACAGGGAAGGCAGTTGATTCCCTCCTCTTATAGATTATTCCCATTTTAGGGAAAGGTGTTCAAGAATTCCACCTCAGAGAATTAAATAAAACAACGTTAAGTCTGAAGTGTTTGTGCTATTGTTTCTGAGAGTTCCAGACCAGCAGCATTCAGAAAACCAAAACAGAGAGAATAACATCACCAGGATTAAATGTTTTTAAAAAGTAACTAAAAGATAACTCAAGCTCACAAGTACAAAAGAAAAAATTGAGGAAAAGTAGGATATTTGCAAGTTGGTGTATTGCTTCTCATTTCTCAAAACTCATGTCTAAGATCTCAGCCACAGACAGGAGGGAAAGCTCTTTATTTATAAGATCATCGAGTCTGACAGTCACTGAACCTCTCCCAGACCGGTTTACAGATCAGCAATGGGCTTGTGGGGCCAGTATGGGTATTTCTCCTTGTCCAGTTTGGTTTCAGGGAAGGCTTCATGCAAGTCTTCAAATGTCATCTGCTCAAAGGGAATCATGTTCTTGAGCTTCTGGAGCTGCAGTGGAAGCAGAGACAGGCATGTTACAAGTCACTGCTCAGCAAGAAGGAGCAGAGCACGCACAGGTGAGAGCAAGGGGTGTGCCAGGGTGGGTTACAGACAGTATTCCCCAAGGAAAGTCCAGCCTTACCTGCTGCTCATACTGGGCAATCCGAGCTTTGGAAGCCTGAACGTACTCAGCAGTGCTCTTGGCCTGAGGAAAGCAGAGGATGTGGTGAATGTGGTTATGATGATGACCCAGGGTGAACCTGCATCCTTGTGCTTTAAACTTGCATTAAAATCCACTGGGTAAGTGAGGGAATCTCAGTCAAACCCCAAAGCGCCCAAACCCTTCCCTGTGCAGAGATCCCCTTGCTCAACCAAAAGGCAGAGACAGACACCTGTGAAGAGCAGAGCACATCCAGAACATCCCTTGGCTCAGGCACATCCAGAACATCCCTTCCCACCCACACAGAAGGCAGAGTAAACCCCAGCACCAGGGAATGGTTCACACACTTACAGCTTCCTTCTCCTGGGCATCGATCTTGGCACTTTGGGTGTCCACTGGCTCAGGAATCTTCAGTGCACTGAACTGTAAATTGAAAGAGAAGTTTTTGTAAGGTTTGTTTGATTGAAATAATTGTTCACACCAAGAATATGCAGCATTCCCTCCTTTCTCCCTAGGATTTGCTCACAACTATGCAGGATAATGAGCTAAAGCTGATCAGTCCAGCTGTCCCATGTCCCTCCCAGGCAGCACGGCTCATCCAGGAACTTCCAGCCTTCTCCTCTGTCCTGCCCACCACTCCCATGACACCCAACACCACACATTCATCACAGCACTGTAAGGAAGTAGGAAGGTCTAACACCAAAGATTTTCCTATCACAGACTTATTTCCCCAGAGACAAAGCTCTCAGACCCATCTTAAGTCAGCAGGTGCTCCCAGTTTTGAGAGGCCAATTTTCATAGCGACAAAACCAACTTCTTCTGCCAATCCTGGTGTTTTTCTCTCAACCACCCAATTAATGCTCTAAAGAGGCTGCTCCAGCTGGCAAAGAGAACTGACCTTCTTCTGAAACTCATCCACCATGCCAGCCTTGGCAATGTTAGCCTTGTAGAAAGCCCAGTCGATGGCCGGGGGCTTCTCTGGCAGCGCTGCCAACCTGAAGGGATGAAGGACAACAGACATGAGCAGTGACCTGAGAGCCAGCAGAGCCTGCTCAGTTTAGTTTAAACATTCTCGGGATTGCCATTAACAAGCCATTTCTGCAAGTCCCTCTGCCCTTGGAACAGGCTTCTCTGGGCAGACAGCTCAGCCTGCAGCTCTGCCCAGCTTCACTCAGCTCCTCTGAAACTCCCTGAAGGAAGAAGGGGGCATTTTCACAACACTGAGCCTCTCAGGCAATCAGCAACATCAACTGCAGTAGGGACTTGTATCAGGCAGTGGACGCTGAAGGATTTGAAAACCAAGGACTTGAGAAGTGCACGTGAACCTGTACAGCATTTAACAGAGCAGCAAAGCTTCCGAAACGTCCTAACCACGCCAAAGCAAAGCGCTCCAGCAAAACTGCAGCTCCGGGTTTACCCTGGGGAAGATTAACTAAAGATGATTTGCCAGAAAAAGCCACCGGCTGCCTCAAGGTGACCTGCTTTAATACCTGCCGGGACGCTCCCGCGGGAGTGCAGACAGCAGCACAGACCACAGACATGGGGGGCCGTGCGGGGGCTGAGCGGCCCGGGAGGAGCGGGGCGGGCTCTGCCGGGGCCGGGCGGGCACTCACCGGGCGGTCAGGGCGTCGCTGCGGGTCTTGAGCGCGTTGTACATGGCCCGCTGGTTCGGGGGCACCCGCTCGGCGAAGGCCGCCCAGTCCACGGCCTTGAGAGCAGCTCTGCGACCCGCCATGGTGAGACCTGGGCAGGGACACGGCCGTGGGGACGGGGACACGGGGGGATCGGGACACGGGGGGACCAGGACACTGGGGATGGCGGTCGGGACACGGAGGGATCACGACGTGGGGGTGTCGGGGTACTGGGGTTGGGGGCACGGGGAATAGCGATATAGAGGGGATTGAGACACCGCGGAATGTGGACACGGCGGGATGGGGACATGGAGGGGACTGGGGGAATGGGGATACGGGGAAATGGGGACACGGGGGAATCGGGGCACGGGGGACACTGGGGCTGCTCCTCCCCTCCCTTCCCCACCTTCACCGGCTCCCCAAGCCGCAGACCCTGCCCCTTCCCTTTCCCCTCGCAGCCCCGGCGGTGCCGGGTCCCCTCTCTCTCCCCTCTCCCCCGTTCCCGTTTCCCGGCCGTACCGGCTCCCCCCTCTCTCTCTCTCTCCCCTCTCACCTTCACCGTCCGACCCCGCCGCTCGCGCCGCCGGAAGCCCCGCCCCCGTCCCCCCCGCGCTGCCCAATCAGCGCGCGGCCCCGCCGGAATCCCTGCGCGCCCCCCCGGAAGTGTCGCGGGCGGGGGCGGCGATGGCGCCGGGCGGGCGCTGAGGGGCCGCCATGGCCGAGGGGCCGCCGAGGGGCCGCACGCCCAGCCCGGGCCCGGGGGGAGCCCCGGGGGGAGCGCCGGGGCCGCCCAGCCCGCGCGCGGCCGGGCCCGCCGGGCCGCCGAACCCGCCCGCCGCCAACGCCGCCGCCTCCAAGTGGGTGCGGCTGAACGTGGGCGGCACGTACTTCGTGAGCACCCGGCAGACCCTGTGCCGGGAGCCCAAGTCCTTCCTGTGCCGCCTCTGCTGCCAGGACGGGCCCGAGCTCGGCTCCGACAAGGTGAGGCCGCGGCGGTGACACCGGGACAGCCCCTCCCCGACCCGCCACGGCCGCCAGTGTCGCCGTCCCGCGGGCGAGGTGACACCCCCGGCAGCCGCTGTCACCCGGGGCGGCGTCCCCGAGGCCGTGCGGGTCCGGACCCCGCCGTGCGGGTGGGCTCATCTGCACGGCAGCCCCCCGGTCCCGCACGTCACTCTGTCACACGCCATCTGCTCGTCCCTCGCATCCCACGGTCATGGAGCTTGTGGCATCCCCAAAGTCCTTGTCACCCTCGTGCCTGTGACACGCAGGTGTCCGATCCCTCCACCTCCCTCGGTGACTCCAGCCAGCACCTTCCCACAGCGATGCCGCTCCCCACTGTGACAGTGGTTACAGAAGCAGAGATTTTGTGATTTCTCACCCTGAGCATGTCTGTGGGTCTTTTTTGAATGTAAATACTTTGCTCTCATAAAAGATCACTGTGCACGTTCCTGGATAGTTTTGAGGTCGCTGCAGTTTGTCAGAAGGATTTTGCAAACTGTTATTCCTGTAATTTCACGTTTTTTCCCCGGGATCTGCTGCTCGAGGTGGTGTAACTGTGTCGTGGGTAGGTCAGACTGAATCAGTCAGGTCTGTTGCTGTTCCATTCAGAGTTTAATCAAAAGATGTCTCTGGATAGTTTGATCACACTCAGCAGCATCCCTGAGGAGAGGAGGTGACATTTCAGAGTGGGTTTGCACAGTTGTTATTCCTTTAGATTGGCAGGAGAAACATTGGTTTACAGTGATCTAAGAGAGGGATATGAGAGTTCTACACAGGGGTTTTGTCAGTGCTTCAGAGCTGCTCAAGAGGTGTTTTTGGCTGTGAATTGTGGGTTATTTAATGCCAGTAGTTGTTGTGTGGCTGGAGACACGGCTGGAGCTTTGCAATCTGTGTTGGCAGGACTGGAAAGGAAAAATTGAACAACTTCAGCTGTCAGGTGCCCCTGGTTGGAACTGGAGATCCCATTTTCCTGTAGAGCCCCCCTGGTTAAACCAGTCTGGACAACAAATTTAGGCAGAACGCAACTGCCAGCTTTTGGTTCTTATTATTGCAGTGAAGAAAAACAAAGCCCTGCTTCTCTCTCTGGGTGTACCAACCCTGTCTGCACAAGTGCTTCGTGTGAGGCACCTCCCAGAGCTGCTGAGCTGTGACATTTGTAGTTCAGATCCTGAAAAAGGTTGGTTTAAGTGTGGTGTCATTCCTACACCTCCCACAGGCAGATGAATCCAGGTCCTCAGAGGGAAGCTGTTCAGTTTGTTGTGTTAAGCTGGGTTATCTTGTCCTGGTACCACTGAACCCTCCCTTTGCTCCTCAGGATGAGACGGGGGCGTATCTCATCGACAGAGACCCCACCTACTTTGGCCCGATACTGAACTACCTCCGGCACGGGAAGCTCATCATAAACAAGGAGCTTGCAGAGGAAGGTGAGAGAAAAACACCAGGAAAACCTGGAAATGCTTTTGGACAGCTCGTCCAAGAGCCCTCAGCAGAGACCAGCCCCAGTGCACAGGGCCCCTGCCCTGCTGAGGGGTGAGCGACCACGTTCCCCAGGGTTGCTGTCAGTTAGTACTGTTAACTGCTCATTAACAGGGAGTGAACCATCAGATCCTGTGTCTTCCCAAAAGCTGCAGCTCTCAGCACACCCTGTCACTGTCCTGCTGAGCCCAAGGTCTGTCACAGTCCATCTCCCCCTCACAGACTGTGGTTCTCCCTGAGCAGGCAGCTCCGGGGGCTTTCCCTTAATGGGGCTGGGTGAATAAAATATTGTACCACAAGGTTTCTGATAATCCCAGGGAAAGGGGAATAATCTTCCTTAAAGATCCTCTAAGTCACAAGGGGAGGTGACAGCGAGTCAGGCATTTTCTCCCCGCCTGGGAGCAGGAGATGGGTGGCACAGTCTGTTCAGCATTTGGGGTTCTCACATCTCAGCTGGATTTGGAGTCGGGAGCAGGTGTTGCCATCCTTGTAGCAGAATCATCTTCATTCTACCCTGTGCAGAGTAACAGAATTTGTCTCTGCTTTGGGTTCCTCTTGCAGGGGTGCTGGAAGAAGCCGAGTTTTACAACATCGCGTCCCTCGTGCGGCTGGTGAAGGAGCGGATACGGGACAACGAGAACAGAACCTCTCAAGTAAATGCACACGGGGGTTGTGGAGCCTGTCAGGTCTGGAGCACAGAAAGACAAGGGAGGCTGCAGACCCTGCAGCAGCAGCAGCAGCTCTTTGGCTCAGCAGTAACAGAGGGATAAGAGCTGTGAGGTGGATCCAGGGCGCAGCTGGGAAAGAGTGTCTGTTATGGCTTGTTAAAGCACAGACCACTGAGTCATCTCCTAGCAGTGCAGGGAAAGGCAAGGGACAGTTACACAGGAGGGGACAGGACAGAGATGGGTGGTTATAAAGCGCAACATAGTGCTTTGGTGAAGAATAGCTCAAACCCTTCCCTCTCCAAACCATTTTTCCCTTTATATCTGTCTCCCTGTGGCAGTTTTCCCATTGATGCTCAGCTGATATTAACACACCCAGTAGATTCAATTTCAAAAATGTTTTCAGAAAGCAGCAAGTAGCTTTGAAAGCCAAAGAAGATTTGCTTTCCCTGGCCCTTAGACACCTAGAAGGCTTTTAAGAGAAGTGTGCCAGCCAAATATGTCTGTTTTGGAATCGATGGGATGAAACCTCAGAAAGCCTGCAGGGCTCTGAATTCTTCAGTAAGACAAGAGCAGGAGAAGCTTATTAACTTTTAGCTTGATAGCACAGTAATTACTAAACTACAGCAATTATTCTCCTTGCCCTAGGGACCTGTGAAGCACGTGTACAGAGTCCTGCAGTGCCAAGAGGAAGAGCTCACACAGATGGTGTCCACCATGTCCGACGGGTGGAAGTTTGAACAGGTACTGTTACCTGAGAGTGGCAGAGTCAGCAGTGCAGGTGCTGATCTCTCCAGGAAGGCTGTTGACTGCATCTGTTTATATATAAATAGGGATCTGGCTCTTCTGAAATCCGTTAGGACAGAGGAGTTGGGGTGCACACTGCACGCTGAGGTTTCCTGGATACACAGAGTTTATAAAGCTCACGTTGCTTGCTTCAGATGACTTAGATTTATTCTCTGGGAAGCAGAACTGAGTTGTAAATGACAAATTAGCTCTGCGCTCTAGGATGTTCTTTTAATGTAATAATGATAAATGAGACAGATGGGATTTCTTGGATCGAGTCCAGACACCCTCAACACAACAGTAATAGAATATAATCCCATTTACACAGATACCAAACTCCATCTTGACAGCATCTACATAAAGGATGGTGTTGGTTTGCCACATGTCCCCAGTTAATCCAACATCTGCCTGGGGTAAAGAATTCCCATTTCCACATCAGAGTCACAAGGCAGGCTGAGAACTGAGTTCAGTGTGGACCAGGCAACCTGCACTGCCTGCCCACATCTGAGTGAGCTGGATATTATATGTTGCACAATCTGTTTTTCCCTTTTCCGCCCTCAGAAATTGGCCAATGTTATGCTGTGTCCAGCATTAGTTTCAGGCTGGAATTCCTTCCTGGGACTCCAGGTGCCACTAGAGGGCTGTGGAGCTCGGCTGTGTCCCTGCCTTACACACACACAGGAGGCTGCAGGGGACTGCAGGTCCAGAACAGATCTCCCAGGACAGTTCTACCTCACAGAGCAATTCTAGGAATAAAGCAAAAGTCAAGACTTACTGATAGTTACCTTGGCTGTCTCCTGTTGCACAGCTGATCAGCATTGGATCTTCCTATAACTATGGAAATGAAGACCAGGCAGAATTCCTCTGTGTTGTGTCCAGGGAGCTCAACAATTCTACCAATGGGATTGTCAAGGAGCCGAGTGAGAAGGCCAAGGTAAGGCACCTGCTCAGGTTTATCGACCTGAATTCCCCTGTGAAAGAAAAGCCCTTCCTGTACCAGCAGATTCACAATGTGCAGCAGCAGTTCTGTGTACCAGCTGTCCTGTTGCCTCCTGCATCATCCCCTCTTGGAAGATTTCATGTTTTACTGTAGGCCGGGAGCTGAGGCTCTTTGTACACTTCAAATTAAGACCAAAAAAAAAAAAAAAAAAGGAAGAAAGAGAAACTTGGAAAAGGAGGCCAGAGTAGCAAAGACCTTTGAAGTCAGTCACGTTTTGTGGTTGAAGGGTGCTGCAGGGAGAAACAAGGTTTCTGTTTTCTTTCAGTCTTCTCCATCCCTGGAAGTGTCCTAGGCCAGGTTGGATGGGGCTTCGAGCAACCTGGTCTAGTGGAAGTTGTCCCTGCCCGTGGCAGGGGAGCGGAACAAGATGAGCTTTAAGGTCCCTTCCAACCCAAACTATTCTATGAATGCAATTTTTTTTCCCCCCAGATAGAAACAAAAGGTGACATCCTTAACTCCTGGCAGACAGCTAAGCAAGATTTCTAGAAAAGGGGCTCCCTCAACTTTAACCAGCCTGTCAGTCCTTGTGGTGGCACAAAAGCCAGCAAGCTCCTCCCATGTCAGTCCATGTTTCCTTTCCCTGCCAAAAACAAGGACTCTGAAGGTGAACTTTTGCATCTGAAGTTGTCTGAGGTTTTCACAGAAGGTCTCTCCTGTTCCAGATTCTTCAGGAGCGAGGATCCCGGATGTAATTCAAGTGTCCGCTCCGTTCCAACTCCCGGATGTCGCAGGGCAGTCCAGCTGGGCAGAGCATCTCTCCGCAGGGACACCGGCCCTTGTACAGTAACCAAGCCAATGCAAAGCAAAGCTGAGCCTGTCCTGCCAGTGGCAAATAATTCTGGTCGTAACCAAAGGCTTCCCTCTTACCCCAGAAACCAAGGAAGGGAGAGACTCTTCCAGTTGGATGGTCCTTTCCACAAGTATTTGTTTTATTTTCTTGGCCAGCGCTGTATTGAATTTTTCCAACAACGGCTGGGCCAGATTCCCAGTCAGAGCCTTTGTGGAGGTTGCTCAGGTCCTCAGGCCCTTGTAATCAGTCCCACCTTCCACAGGCTGGTGTGGGTGGGAAGATTTGAGCTGTGCCATTTCTTGCACCCAGGTCTGCCACCAGAAAAGTGCAGGGACCTTGCAATGCTCCCCCTTCCTCCCCCAGTCAGAAGAACAGGGCTTTAAAAGGAGGAACAAAACAACCACTCCTAAAAAAATCCACACAGACTTTTCCATCCTTGCTTTGTATTTGTTCCGTGTTCGACTCCTAAGAGCTGAGTTTAGATCTAAGGGGAAGGGAATTGTGTGTCCATCTGACACAGGTCTCACTGTTAACACTATTACACGTGGGCTCCTGGCATTTCCCAGAGCCCATTACTTTGCATGCAAACAAAGAGGCCTGTGTTCACCCAAAATAGTGATAGCTCTGTCCTTTACACTTCTCTACAGAGGAAGAGGGGTGACATCTTCCCCTCCAATGCCCTGCCAGGGCCGTATCTTAGCCTGGTGCAAAGTCACAAGGTTTAGGGACTTGTCGCTGCCAAGTTCAGCTTTGCCTTGTTTGTCTCCAGCAGTGTGGGCTCTGTCTCCTTCCCTCTCTCCAGGGAGGGCTCCAGGCAGAATTCCTTTTGTACTGTAGCAGGCAGGTAGGTTGGTTTGACCCCTCGAGATCCTTTGCGGAGGAGATCCCCTATTATCTGCGGCCCCCTCACATCCCCAACTTTGGGAGATTGCCTCAGATTACAGAGGGACATCACAGAGCTGGGGTGGGGGAATTTGGTGAAAAGTTGCCAAATCGTTGTATTGTTTCTTGTCCAAAGTGATGTGTCGACTTCTGTGACTTTTTTTTCCGTTTTCTTTTTTTTTTTTTTTTCTTTTTTTTTGGAATGCCTTGGATGGATGTGCAAAATGTTCGTTTGTGCCTCTCTTGAATCTAATCTTAGCCAAACTGCAGTCACTGGTTCCTCTCTGTTACTCTGTGCCACCCCTAACCAAGGGCATGTTCCTCCTAGTCTGGTAAATGGAATTTCATAGGAATTTGCTGCATGTTTTTCCCCTTTCATCCTGGCTTTGTTCTTTGTAGCCCAAGTGTCCTGGCACTTGGGTCATTTTCAGTCAAGTCCCAAACTGACATTACAGCAAAGCTTCAGAGACGCTGGAATTCACAGACACTGACAAGCTCAGAGCAAATGCTTCTCGATAAGGAATCAGAAAATTCCTCACCTGGACTGAGGAGCTGGGCCCCTTTCTGGAGCCCTTCAGCTACCTGTGGTCTCCTGAAAGTTTTGAGATAGAATCAGGCAGGTTTCCCGTCTTACCACTTGTTGCTGATGGGGCCTTGCAGCAGCGTTGCCAACAACCAGTTCAGTGACCAAGCCGTGCAGCAAAGACACCGAGCGGCACCGCTGTGCTCTGCCTCTCTTCAGTCCTTCTCTCTTGCCTGTCCTCTCCATCCTGCTTTGCCAATGTACCTCCTCCGGTGGAGCCTTTGCCCCATTCTCAAGACAGACTGGTTAATTGTCCGTGCTAATTAGTCCTGGTAACAGCAGGCTGTGCCGAATGTCTTTGGATCCACGTTGTGTTGGTTATGGGCTGTGGAATCGCAGCTGGTTTGTCATCACACTGGAGAGCCCAGCTCTTCTGCCTTCCACCTTCCCTGTTTATAACGTGGTGAGCTGGTGTTGGTGTGATCAGACCACACCTTGGCTGGGCCTGAACAACACTGTGATGTGTATAGATCTCTCTCCTCTGTGTGCATCTTGTAGCCTCAGTCACTGTCTGTGCTCACAGCTAAGAAATCAAGAGGCACATGTATGCAAGTTAGCAGCCTAAAAAGCCCCCTAACACTCTCATCTGTCTTCTTCCCCTTCTTCAGAGGAGGGAGTTTCTGGGAACTGGTCAAGAAATATCAAACTAAAGGCAACAGGAACGGGTCAAGATGCTTTTGTCACATTGCTGCCACCTGAACACCTTGGTGAAGTCCAGCAGAGGATTGCCTGATGCAGAGTGATGCCTTTGCTGTCCCCTCTGAGCCACAGAGAGCCAAAAGTTACGAGGTGAATGGCACGGCTGTTGAACTGACATGCACAAGAAAGACCATCAGAGTTGCATCTTGGTTTTCCCCTCCTCTCTCAGCAAGGAGGAGGTGTCAGGGGACCACAGACTCTCTGGGTCTTTTTAAGTTCGACAGAAAAAGGTTTTGGTAGAAAACCAGTCATTGGTACTGTGGACATTTGAGTTCTTGGGTGGTGTTTAGGACCAGGCACGAAGTCCATCCAGAGCAGGTACATTCCCAGTGGAGGATTTCTCCTTCCCTGACTGTGCTAGGTCACCTTTACCCTGAGACCAGGGCTGGTCTCAGCATTATGCACCAGTTGCATCCCTTCTGTGCTCAAACAGGGCTTTTCCTTCCATTGCCTTTCACTCAGTCACAACTATATCAAAACTAGTGCTGAATTAGGATGAAATTTGTCCCATTCACTCTAAAAAAAAACAGTGTAGCATGTTGTGGTGAGTAGAGTAGGTAAGCAGGGGTAGATCTACTGGCTGTCCAAGAGTGCTTGTGCCTCTTGGGAAGGTTCACTTTAAAGCGCTAATCCTGGGAATGGAGCGTACGACACTTTGGTTTTCTTTAAACTTTCCCAGTGGCCTAAATTGTTCCATTGTGGCAAGACTGGAAATAACCTCTTGAAGTGTCTTTGTTTCTGCACATTTTTAAAACAAAACAAAAAAAAAAAATCGATTTTTCTCAGGGGTGACTGAGTGGGCTGAGGCGAAGGGGGCCTGGTTGGCTGCGGGGTGGGGGCCGGAGCAGCCGGGCCGTGGGCTCCTCCCCGGAGGTTTTGTACAGTTTGTCACATGTCAGTGCCCTTTGCTACTGTTTCTCTTTGTTTATTAAATGTGTTTGAATAACAGTTGAGATGCTGTGGTTATTTTTTTTTTTTTCCAATAAAGATTCTGCGATGGGTTTGAAAAGTTAGAAGGCCGGTCTGTGGCCTCCTGCTTCCCCCACACCACCTCACACAGATACTGCAGCGTGGGGGAAGCAGGTGCAAATTGGGTACCTGCTGCTGGCTGCAATTCATTTTTAACAGTGGTTTCCCAAAAGGAGAATCTAATGAGATTTTGGAGTCCTCCTGAGCTACTTTCAGAGACAAAGGCACAACTGAAGCTTGTTTCTGATCTGCTATACAGAAGAATGTAAACTTCCACATTTATCTTAAACATTTCCACTGACAACCACAAGCAATTAGAACATTCATAAAAAACATTAAATGTGAGTAGCTAAGAAAGGAAGAGGATTTTTTTTTCTCTGTCAGCTTTCATTTGCTAAACCCCTACTTGACTCTGGACCACCACCAAGGCAGGAGGTGAATGGCACCACAAAAAAAACACCCAAGGAACGTACTAATTTGGTCCCTTCTGCTGCCAGAGGCAACTGGGGGAAATAAATTCTCCAGGTGGCTTTGCCAAGTGCTTGTGAAAAAGATGAGTAATAAAACATCAGAGATTTTCTGATAGCCATGAAGTAAGTAGTGCCTGCATCCAAGCTGTGGCAGAGGGACTTTAAAACCACTTTATCAGCCTTTTCTTGGTTGGAAGCCTCCTGTGTAAAGAGAGGCTCAGGCTCTCCCTTGGCCCCTGAGTTGTGTCCAGGGGCCACCTGGCTCCCTGGGGCTGGTGCTCATCTCCCCTCAACACTCCTATTTGTCACCTCAGCATTGCCCCTGCCAGTTTGGCCTGGAACATAATTAATAATTGGTTTTTCTGGCCTGCCTGCTCATGTCTGTGGACAAAGAGGAAACCATAATTGACATTAGGATAGGAAAGGGTTTTAGCAGTGTGAGGCACCTCTCAGCATCCGACTGCTTGGCCTGGGGCTCCGGCAAAAAGCAGTGGAAGCTGTGGCTGCATTTCCCCTCTCCACACACATGTGGGAGGGTGAAACCCAGCTGTGCAGGGGTCCTGCCACAGCCACACGTGCATCTTGCACAACACCTCCATCCCCTTTTCTCTGCCTCAGGCTCTCCCATAAAAATGAAGGTCAGTTCGTCACTGACCCACCCACCCTCACCTGGCACAAAGTCATCAACCCAGATCTCTCTGCAGACAGGAAACATGCACATATTTTCCACCCAGCTTACTAACTTGTTTAGGAAACAAGGACCTCAGCCATGTCCTTCCACCTAGATCTGGTTTTGAGGCAGTAACTGAAGGTTTAACCCAACCTTCTTATAGGCAGAGAACCCCCCAGCCATACCCACTCGCTTCCAGGGCTGGAGAAGGACTTTGGTTTCTCCAAACCACAGTAAAGGAGCTGCAGTGCCCTAGTGATTGCCTTCAGACTGTGGTGTAAGAGATGAGCAAAGGCTCATCTAAAAGCTATTTGACCTTCTGGCAATATTTCCTATTAGCAACCTATCCCTAGGGGTTCCCCAGACCTCAGCAGGTGGGAGTCTGATACAAGTCCATTATCAGCCTGAAGTGCAAGGAGTCCTCAAGTTTTGTGTGTCTCAAACAGACCTTCATTGGGCTGAGAGCTCTGCTAGTCTCTGTATCACCAAGAAAATCCTTGAGCTCAGGGCAGTCTGGGCAGCAGGTCCATCAGCACAGGCAGAAAAACACGCACCAGTGACCTTGATGAATTCAAATGACAGTGGCTAAAAATGAGGAAAACCATTTGGGCAACCAAGCGAGGAGACAGGCCTTTAACCTGGGCACTGAGTTCAAGATGTCTCAGAAAAGCAGGCAGATTTAGGCACTAAAGGGCTAGGAAACACCTGACAAATGGTCATCCTCATCCTGGTGTTCCAGTGGGTTCTCATCTAAAATTTGAATGCAGAGAAACATGTAAAAAGTAAGAAGGGGATGATCATGTTTGCCAAACCAAAAGGGGACTTGCCCACAAAACAAAGGCTCAAGGCCACATTTTGCTGTTTCCACACACAACCCTTAAGGCATACAGTGATCTGCACTTCCCAGTGGGATGAAGAGCTCCTGCCTTTCGTTTTCCAGAAATCACAAAGCTGAACATCCTGAGCCCTCTGGATGTGGGCAGGAAGAGCCTGAGTGTGGGCACTAAGTTGTTGGATCTCCTTTCCTACCCTGTTGTGACTTCTAGGCATCACCCACACCTTCCTTGGAGAAACTGTCCTTGGACAGGAGATCTGTGCGAGGCCTGGCTGGGATGGCAGAGCATCTGCTGGGAGCTAAACAGCCAAAGCTGGCAAGCTGGAGCCCAAAATCCTGCTGGCTTCCTAAAAACCACGCTCCACAAGTTCTGGCTGCTTCAACCCCCCACAACCTCCTCCACCTGCTCCCTGGATCCAGCAGCCAGGCACAAGAAAATGCTCTTCTTGATCCTTCTCCTACTAAGTCCCTTATTCCTTATTAATAAAAGCCAACTAAATGACAATTAAGAGCTTGTTAGAGGGAACCACCTCCAGCCACTGCTCAGGGCCCCCAGTGTGAATCTGTGGAAGAAATGGGATGCAGCAGAGCTGGACTCTAACACAGCCCACTGCCCCTTCCCTCTGCCACATCCTCACCTACTGCAGTTTTCCTGCAGTTAATGACAAGGTAACTCCAATTCTTCAAAAGCCCCACTTTCCAGGGATCACATCACCCTCCTCACCTTCACAAATTAGGGAAATTACAGGAAAAGAAAAAGCACCAGCAGCTTCCAGATATCCTCAGCATCCTCAGCCAGGTTCCTATCGAGGGCCTCCATCTGTCTGGGTACCCCGTGCCACCATCAGTCCCTCTTTCTGCCCACTCCCAGGGCACAGGAGGTCAATGTGGCAGGTCAGGATGTCACACCAGGTCAGGCAGAGCCACCTCCAGCATGAGTTTATGCAACCATGTTTTCCTCAGACTCCTCTCCAGAGCCATCCCTGTTGCCTCAGGGAATGCTGCCCTTCTTGGCACTGCCCCTGCTGCACAAAGCGCAGGCTCTGGGACAGCCACAGCCAGGGACCAGGGGGGATGGTGGCAGCCAGGAGGGCAAGGGCCAGCACACACACAAACCACCTGCAGCCACCCACAGCCAGAGGTTTGACACCAGGATACAGAGCAGGGACAAGCTGCATCTCACTGAATTCCTGCAGGACAGTGAGAGCTGTCAGGGCACGCTCTGGTGCCAGCTGCCTCCTCAGCTCCCACTTGCCATCTCCAGGCTAAGCTGTGTTATCCCCAGCATTGGCTAATGGCCATTAAACCTGGTCCCAAAAGGGAGGTTTCTCACCTGGTCTTACACCCACGTTGTTGGTGACTAATGAGCACAAAACAGCCAGGCAGATCCAAAGTCGACCCAGGAGGGCAGAAAACAGTGGTGAGACAGAGCAAAGACTAACCTAGGCAAGGAGTTGGGCTTAAATGCAGCTGTGGATCAAGGGGGATGGAGGGGTGTGGGAGGAGGACACTGATGTTGCTGGTCAGGCTAATGAAGACAAATTAGTGCAGGCAGGACTCTGATGCCTTTTGCAGGGGGAGGATATGGGAGTGATGCTACAGGAACTGCTGGGGAAACTTATAAACCAGCACTTCAACCCTGGTACAGCCTCATTTTCACAGCGCCAGCAGAGCTGATCTGAAGGGGTTTGGCCAGGATTGTCCAGATCCTGTCCAGCCTCAGGAATCTGTTTTCAGGTGCTCTGGGGGCTCAGTTACTGCTGGATCTGCCTAGGTTTGAGGGGTGGATCAGAGCAGGAGTTTAATTTGTGACTGAACGTGGGGCAGGAACAGCTCCTGGCCCCAAACGGCTCTGCAATCCCACAGCTGAAATGTCACTTAGTTTCTCTTGCTTTGAACAAAAAACCCCAAACTAAACAACCCCCCTCCCCGCCCCCACTTCCTCTGTGAGATTCAATCTGCCAGAGGATTTGTTAATCTGGATCTCTGGAAGAAATTCAATTGGTCTTTCTCAAAAGCGATTTTGCAAGCTCTGAGGCGTTTGCACTTTGGTTTCCAGGCACAGAGAAGCACAGAACCATTTGGGTTGGAAAAGACCTTTGAGACCATCGAGTCCAGCCATTAACCCAGCGCTGCCAAGGCCGCCACTAAACCATGTCCCTAAGACATGATCAGCCCCAAAACTGCTGCTGAGGCTCCTGAGCTCAGGACAGGCTTACTGAAACATAACATAAGGACAGGCAGAGAGCAGGGATTTGCAGCCACCTCCACTGTGCCCCAGGCACAGCCTGTCCCTGGAGGGCTGTGAGCGACTGCTGACAAGTGACATCCGACAGAGACGAGCCCGCAGTGTTGGGCTGGGCTGCACCACTTGGGCCAACACCTTAATCAAAGCTAAATCTGGATTCTCTGCTGTATCCTTACTGGGTGACCTTGGAAAAGTCAGCTGGGATATAATGCAAGCTACGTAGGAGAGGATGGCAAAGCAAGCCAAGGTCTTGGGATGAAAAGGTACTTAAAAAGTCACTTATAAAGGTATTTACCAAGAGTAGTGCTTGGCTTTCCTACCCCCAACAGACCCTGAGTGACCCCAAAAAGGAGTTTACCACCCCTCTCAGTTTACAGTAAACACCTCCCGTACATGCACGAGGCTTAATTTTCACATTCATAAAATACACATCCAGTGCACACCAGGGCTGAGCTGGGCTGCAGGAGGATGCAAGGAAACCTGCTTCTCCATTCCCATCCCTGCTCCCAGGCTGCAGGCATGGTCTGGTCCCTGAACACCCCTCCAAGCCCCACTACTGGGGGCAAAGGTTCTGCCTCTCCCCAGCCACACTCCAGAATTCCCTGCTGGAGCCTGTGGCTGCAGGAGAGAAGCAGGCTGATCATCTCCCCACAGAGGTGCCCACCAGCTGCCAAGCTCTTACTGAAGCCAATATATGATTATCACCATGATTTGCATAATATAAAACTGAATTTGCTAAATATAAACCTCTTCCTTTGAGGCGAGCTGCATAAATGCTCCAGCCCCTTGTGCCTCTTGGCCTGGCCTTGCAGGGAGAAAGCAGCAGCCCTCATGCCAGCAGCTGCTTGGGCCCCTTGATGACTGAGGGAAACTGAGGCACAGGAGAAGCAGGGACAGTCATTGGGTGAGTGCTCCTCGTCTGCTGCCACAAACAACGGCTACTAGGGCTGCTCCAGAGGGGGAAATCCAAGAAGGTTTGAACGCTGGTATCTTGGAGGGTCACTGGAAGAAGAGGATATAATGTTCAGATGTGAACAAGAGAGGATTAGCTCATCAGGGCAGACTGACTGGAGAGAAAGACTGGAATAGGCAGTGTGCTTCCCGTGTCCCATCCAGCACACTCTGTGTCCCCAGCTGCTGCACGAGCTGGGAGAGGGAAGTACCTTTGCACCAGTTTACCTGCTCCCAACAAAGGCACAGTGTTTGCAGGAGGCACCCAGGTGTGGCTGTTGCCGTGAACTCCAATCCCATTCCCAACACCGGCAGCATGAGATGGTCACGTGCGTGTGAAAATCTGCCCGTGCTTCGCAGGTGTCCCTGCTCTGTCACGTTTGCTGCTCAGCACCAGGAGCAGGTTGTCTGAGAGCATCAAGCCTGCAGGAGCAGCAGAACACACACCTACCCCTCCGCATTCGCACTGTCCATCCTCTCTGGTTGCCCTGGAAGGGTTAACCCCAGGGTTTGCTGCTGTTGCTCGGTGTGGCACAGCCGGCTAAGCCAGCGCTGGAACAAACTTGTTCCTTTACCTTTGTGCAGGCAGAAGGCAGCGAGGAGGTCCTGTGGCACTTGGCTGCACATCTCCAGGGTCCTTGCAGCAACTGTGCAGGTTGGGCTGCCCAGGGGAAAAGGTGTCCTGCAGCCAGAGGGTGGACGAAAGCCATGGGGTCTGCAGCCCCACTGGAGAGTCCTCCCCACTGAGCAGGCGCCCAGGGAGATGTGAGGGGAGCCAGGAATCTGCTGGACTAACTCAAGAGTTGGACAGGGCAGCTGGGAACAGAGGGGAGCTGTGCTTCTGCCTTTTTTTGCAGGTTTGCTGTTGCCGGGGAGAGGTTTTAGGCTGTCATCCAGCTAATTCACACCAGAGAGACAAGCACTTGAATTAGTTGCATTATCTGCGCCCAGCTAAAGTGGACAAAGGATTAAAGTGTGCTGAGCACCACCACCGTGATTTGCATCTCAGAGCCCCTTCCCACGGGCCCCCTCTGCTCCCAGTCATTTGTTGTTTTTTTTTTTCCTGGTTTCTGGCTGTGAGCCAGCCAGCATAAGAACCCTGTTTACAGAAATGATGCCTAGGTTAATATTGCAAAAGACTTCATCAAAGCTTTTAGTCGCTACTGAAGCAGAAGTGCCTGATCGTGGGCCATGAGCTGACCGGGGATGAGCCGCAGCCACGCGGCGCTGCCCTTCGTTTGACCAATTCTGGTCCCAGCCTGAGGTATGAAACTAACTTTCTGTCACCGTGGCATATCTGAAATAATGAGCAAAATCCAGCTATTATTCATCCTTAAAGCTGCACACAAAACCTAAATGTGGCTGTTGTTTTAGGGAAAAAAAAACACAATTTGAGTGCTAAATAAATATATTGTGCTGTGCAGTGAACTTATGGGCACTTTTTCTGAGCTCATCCAGCTGCCAGAGATTATTATTTTGTGCATGTTTATTCACGTGGAGAGGATGGGGAAAGCTATTGCTATACATTTTGGGCTGCCAGGCTCAGAGAAATCAAAACTGGGATCTCTCAGAAGAAGTTCTAGACCTAAACATAGGTAAAGCAAAAGCCTATCTGCCATCACTGGGTGCTAATTAGTTAATGGCTTCAAAATGTTTTTGCACCACTAGCACTTTGTAGGCAGGTAAAGTTTTCCTGAAAGGTTCACACTGACCTCTGCTGCGACATGCAACCTTTATATGTTTCTATTTTTCTTGGCATTTGCAGTTTCCTCCTCTTCTCAGCGTGGGGACTGAGTGACCTTAGCAATTGCCAGCAAGGGGACTCCGTGTGATGAAAGCAGGTGAAAGGGAAAATAAGGGCGGAACTAGGTAAAGCCAGTTCATACCCAGAGGAGGTGTGGTCCTGTCCTCTACCTGGCTGTGGTCACAGTCTTGTGAAATATAAAAGGAGAAGGCAGCTGTTTCTTCAGCTATCTGGTGCCAGGATCCTGTGGCGAGAAGGAAGGGAGGTGCTGGAAGAAATGCAGAGCCAGAAGTCTAGAGTGTCAGCTGGAAAAGGTGTGGGACACACCAGTGCCCTGAGCCTCAGGAACACCATCAGTCCTTCCCTGAAGGCCTGTTTGCTGGGCTGAGGGTTGCATGGTAGCTGCACTCCTTTCCCCAGTGGGCTGGCTCAGAGAAGAAAGGAGCTGTCATGTCCCGAGGAGGAGCAGCAGGATGCGGCGCTGCCAAGCCCCAGGACCAGGGGTGGGCATGGATGGTCCTGCTGGCTGCAGTGGTGCTGCAGGCTCTGACACTGGGCTTCCCCTGCTGCATTGGGGTCTTCTTCACGGACCTCCAGCACGAGTTCCATGCCAGCAACAGCGAGACGTCGTGGTTCCCGTCCATCATGGTGGCCGTGCTGCACGGAGGGGGTGAGTAAAGCAGGGAATGGCCTCCTCCTCCTCCTCTTCCTCCTGTCCTTGTGCTGCTGGTGGGGGGATGTAACGAGGACACCTCTAGCATTTCATTAGGTGGGTAGTAGAAGGAACTAGGAGGTGGAGCAGATTGGCTGGTTGGCATTGCACAGCATCTCCCAGCCACTTGGATCCCGCAGTCCAAAGCTAAAGTGCCCAACAGATACCCTTCTGTAACTCCCACAGTCAACCAAGACCCTTTGTCAAAGAAAATTAATCCCTTTCTCAAGCCCAGCTTTTCCAGACCAGCAATAATAGAAAGTTGTTTCCCACAGCAGCTCCTTGAATAAGCTGGCATGTAGTGCTGGAGCTTGGGTGCTTTCTTGGTTCATCCTCTGTCCACTAGAGCACATCTCCTTCCATGTGCCACATGACAACTGGGTTCTTTGGGGCTGGAGAGGGGCCAAAAGCCAAGCTCCTTCCAAGCTGCCAACTGAGGCAGATTTAAAAGCAGCTCTTTGGGTGGTGGCAAGGAGCTCACACCCACTCAGGGTGGACAAGAGCAGGGCTGGATCAATGCAGAATGGGGTCAGGCGGCACCCTCTGGGTGGAGCGGGGGTTGTGCTATGATGTGGATTGTGGAGGGAATCACTGGGTTTTTTCCCCATCCACAAAGAAAATGTGGGAGCAGCACAGGACAGCAGTCTCCAATTGCACGCACAGATGGGGAGATTCTCTTCTACTTCTGCATAGAGGAGAAAAACAAATCCCCTGCAGCTCGAGGGCTTCCCAAGGAGTGGTCCGTGTTTCGGTGGCCCCTCCATGTGCAACTCCTGTGCTCATTTGATAAACAGATGACCCAAACCCCACCAGGCAAAGGAAGCAAAGTACCCAGTGTTGCCCCTGTATCCAAGCTGCTCCTGGAGTTCATACCTGCTCCCTTCCCATGCTGGTGAAAGTTGACACTACATTATATATTAAAAAAAAACAGGACCCAGGGTCATGCTGGTGTGAAGGCTGTGGCAGGTTCAGTCTCTCCTGTGCAGGACTTGGCTGAGATCCACCTGGCACGGAATTGAGATTTTGCACCTCAGCAGGAACAATTGGGTCCAGAATATCAAGGTGCAGATGGAAAGAGACTACGGGGGAAGCAAGAAGGGGAAAAATCCTCACTGCGAGTCAGCAGAAATGGAACAGTGTCCTTGGGGCTTCAAATTCCAACGCTTGTGGGCATTCCCTGTGCTGCCTGCCATCCCCTGTGGTCCTGCTGTGGTTAGTGGGAAGGATCCAGTTGGGACCTGCTGGTTCTGTGAAATGGTCTCAGGAGCAACTTGGTCCCAGCATATCCAGGAGGGACTCTGGCAGTATCCACAAGAAAGTATCAATTATCCAGTCATCTTTAATGAAGTAATTGTTGCGTAGGAAGCTGGAACTGCAATAAAAACTGATATAAATACAGCCCATTAATTGATCCAAAGGTTATAAATTACAGAAGGAAAGAATAGCCTCATGTTAATGATATCCACAATAGATTTTGTCAGGGCACAGCCAGAGGGTTGTACTTTCTGTGCCTGTTATGTCTCCTCTTGCATGCTGTTACAGCACAGGGGGGCTTGTTCTTGTTCCCCAGTAGCACAAAGCAGGAGTAACATGACCATAAACCAGGAAGGAAAAAAACAACAAAATAAACAGGTCAAAGCCCCCCTCTCAGGCCAAGCACGTATGGCTTTTGCTGCAGCTTCTGATCTCCTCTGCAGTGGGCCAGACTCTGATTCAGGTTCTCTGGTTACAGCCATCATCTCGGCACTTAAACCTTTCCCAAACTGCATCCTGCTGTCACTCGTGTCTCTTAAAGGAGCTTCTCTCTTTTCTTTGCCTTTATTCTTTTTAATTCAGAGGAACCAAAGGGGGGGGAAATAATATTTGCTGCAAAAATCAGTAAAGAGGGAGGGGAAATGGTCAGAGCAACCCGTTCTCAGGGTGGACAGTGCCGGGAGAAGATTCCATGCAGGAGAGCTGGCTGCAGCTCCACGGAGCTGTGGAAGGAAACAGGGAAGGGCACAGCACAAATAACAGCTCGTACGTCAGCCAAACATATCTCATTACCTGTGCTACCTTCCTAGGTAAAAGCCATTAATGATTATTTTGCTATAAAATCATTCAAGAGACCTCAGGATCCTACACCTGCCTCCAAAAGGGGATTTCAGGCCCTTACAGGTTCCTGCTCCTGGATATTCATGCACACGGAAGTTTCTGGACTCACACAAATGCAGCACTTTTGTTGATATTATTTTCGCAAAGGCAAGCACAAAAGCCCCAGGCAAGTGAGAAATAATGTTTGAAACACAGACAGCAAGTTACCAGGAACAAATAATGAAAAACCCTTACGGTTTTTAGAGCCAATCTCATTATTTTGGAGTGTTTAATTTATGCCTTCTGGCTACTTGGGTTGGTTGAACAGCAGTACCATCCTTAATGTCTTCAGCAGGAGGAAAACCAGTCACGTTTACAGGACACTTTTTCAAAGGCCAGTGAAGTCTGAGGTGAAAATCTCCCAAGCAGATCAAAATACAGACAGCTGCACTCCTAATTTAAATAATGTTCCACTGTTCACTTGACTGTATGGATTTTATTTCAAACCAGACATCGATTTAGGTCACAAATATGCGACAGGTTATTTTCTCTGCACTGACTGACTCCTCATTCTGCAGCTTGCAGTCATTTTGTATTTGCTTATATAACCTCAAGTGTTCAGAATTGGGGGGGGGGATCAATAAAATCTGGAAAATCTTGAAGGAACAGGAAAAGAAAGTCTGCCTTCAAATCCTCTTCTGCCGGAGCACACAGAGAGAAGCACATTCTTCCCACTGATGGTCTGCAGGTCTGAACTCATCTTTTCCTTCCCCAAAATTACGGCTGCTTAATTTCGTTAACAAACCAGTTATTTACCACAATCTCACGGAATTCAGCAAAAGTCCATTTCCAAGGGTTTTAATAAAGGCCATCACATCCTACTTGATGGCCGAAATGCCAGCAGATCTCAGGAACCTTTCCCTCAGCTAGCAAGTTGACCAAGCACTTGGGGGGATCAGGGAGTGTATTTTCTCTTCCTGGCTCCCCCAGCTACATAAAGCTGCTGGGACAACCCTCAGGGTCTCCAGACTAAATCATTTGACAACTGCAGCAATCCAGCAAAATATTTCCCTCCTCGCTGACTGCTTCCCTTTTTTCTTCCCTGCTTCCAGGGCCCCTCTGCAGCATCCTGGTGAAGCGGTTTGGCTGCAGGTTTGCAGTGATGCTGGGGGGGCTGCTCAGCGGGCTGGGAATGGTGTCCAGCTCCTTCTGCAAGTCCATCAGCCAGCTCTACCTCACGGCTGGGTTCATCACCGGTACGTGCCAGAGAGCAGCAGGAAAAGCCAGCTGTGTGCCTGCTGGGGGGAAGGGAACGGGGAGGGTCCCCACTAAGTGCTCACGTTTTTCCATTCATCTGGGGAAAAGGAGGACGCAACATCCCCCAGTGCAGCAGGAATCCTACAGCCACTAGGCTTGGCCCTCACACCCCTTTAATGCACTCATCCAAGCTCACTGTGAAATGCTTCCCTCTGGAAAAAGCTACAGGTCTCCAGAGGGCAAAATGGAGAGCACAGATGTCTGTTCCCTTTAGCAGCTTCTTGGCCTTTTGTCTTTCCGTAAAACTGGATTTTTTGGGGTTTTTTTTTGTTTTTTTTTCAATCTTGGAACATAATGTGTTGGGATAATGTCCTTCCCAGTTTCTCTGGGTTTATATTTCACCACTCCCAATCTGGGGAAATGTGGAGACAACTTTTTCTAACAAAAGACCATGTTGGTTTTGAACAGAAGTAACAGATGGGAACTTTTCCTTTCCAAATATTTCTCCTGTGTGACTGACGTTCAACTCTTGGTTTTTAATAACACAAGGAGATTAATTCCTTACTTTGGGACCAATCCTGGTGGATCTTGCAAGCTGAGCTGTGGCCACGGCATAGAGAGAAAAACAAGCAACTCCCTGAGCCCTGATGAAAGTGTCAGGAAAGCAGCACTGCTTGTTGCATGTGGTACCAAACCCAAGTTTTTAATGAACAATTCCATAACAACTTTAGGAATGGCAACACGGCCCAGAAAAATGTCAGTTAGGTCAGTATATTTACCATACCCAAGTAGTTTACAACTTTACTACACAAGTAGTTTAATTTACACACCACATCCTTCTCCATTCCTGGTGTGGGTTTCTGAGTATTAATCAACCCCTGAGGGCTGTGCAACCTGACAGGTGAGGAGATGCTTCAGTGGCAGATGAAATCACCTGTGGGTACACCCTGAATTTGGGCTGTTTTCACCCTTTAAGACAACACAGAGGGATCACATGTAGTCATTTACCCTTTTATTCCCACCTTTAGGTCTGGGATCGTGTTTCAGCTTCCAGGCAGGGGTGACTGTGCTGGGCTACTACTTTGTGAGGTGGCGAACCCTGGCCAACGCCATGGCCTCCACCGGCGTCTCCCTCGGCTTCACCCTGTGGCCGCTGCTGTCCCAGTACCTGCTGGATGAGATGGGCTGGAGAAACACCTTCCTCATCTTTGGAGGAATCCTCCTGAACTGCTGTGTTTGTGGAGCCATCATGAGACCCATCGTGCCACTTCCACAGCCGCCCAAGCCTGGAGAGGATCCAGGCAGCAGAGCAGAGGAGGCACCGCTGTCCAACGGGGCGCCTCCTCCCCACCCCGTGCTCCAGCAGCACGCCAGAAGGACAACGTGCCTCCAGGTGCTGCAGAAGTACCTGGCTTTTGACATCTTCTGCCAGAACAAAGGTTACCGGATTTACACTATTGGAGTGACCTGGATGATGATGGGGTTTGGGCTGCCCCACGTCTACCTCGTGCCTTACGCCATCCACAGCGGGGTGGAGGAGCACAGGGCAGCTCTCCTTATCTCTGTCATCGGCTTCATCAACATCTTCATCCGCCCCCTCATGGGGCTGCTCTCGGGACACAGGGTCTTCACGGGGAGGCGCACCTACCTGTTCAGCCTGGCCGCGCTCCTCTGCGGGCTGAGCAACTTCATCTGCATCATTTCAGCCGAGTTCAGAGTCCTCATCCTCTACTGCGTCATCCTCAGCATCGCCATGAGCGGGATTGGGGCACTGGTCTTCCAGGTGCTGATGGATGTGGTGGAGATGGACAGGTTTTCCAGCGCCCTGGGGCTCTTCACCGTCCTGGAGAGCATCACTGTCCTCATCGGGCCCCCACTCACAGGTGAGAGAAGCTTTGAAAGGAAAAAGCTGGAGGGAAAATGGTAGGTTTGGAACCGGTGGCAAGTGTTTGGGAGCTTAAAAAAGGGGAATAAAGGAGTTTCCAAACTTATGCAGGCAGGTGAGTTGTGCAAAAGGAGCAATATAAAAAGGAAGGTAGGCAAGGAACGATCAGCCCCTTCTGTCAGCTGAAGGAGGGTCATTTCTGCAGCTGCATCAACAGCAGGCAGTGAAAAAAATACTCACGTGGTAAGCTGTTTGACAGGAATGGGAGCAATGAGAGCTTTTTTCCACTGAGAGGCAAGAAGCAGAGAGGAATTACTGTGGTAGGATCTTGGTGTCTGTGAAGCGTTTCACTGCTTTGTCAGTTTGCATTGTTTTATCCACAAAGTCTCAGGGAACTGGGAACATCCCACTAAACAAATTAACTGATCAGAATTATTACCAGTCTTACATTACTCAAAAGCCTTATAGTAAAAGCTTCTGTTTGCCCTTCTTTCCAAGTTCTGGAGCATATTAATTTTTCTCTGGAGACAAGAAAGGAGCTAGTTATGACCCTCAATCCAATAAATTATTCACAGTTCACTCCAAATGCCACTAAGTGACCTGTCCAAGATGCACCTGCTCCTGCAGTACAGCAGCAAATTCAAAAGACTAACAAACAAATGTCAACCTGAGCATGAATCCTCACTTCAGGCTTTAGTTCTCCTCTCTAGGCAATGAACTGTCGATATTCAGCAGGAAAATACTGTCTGGTCCAATAATGTGATGGTGACATGCACCATATTTCATGGTATTCCCCCTGGTGTCAGTCACTTTTCTCAAAGAGCAAAGAAGGTCCTTTTTTGGGCATCTCTGATGGGAGGGGCAGATGAGCAAAACAAAGCACAGTAAAAGCAGCACCATTTCTATCTGAAGTCCTAAAGTCTGCTACAGAAAAGTGCACTCTGAAAAGAAATGTCACCAATCTTTACTGAAAAACACAGGCAATTAAAACATTATTCCAATATTTCTATATAAATAAGCAGCTTACACAAGGCTTCATATATTTGAGCCGGGTATTGCCTTTCATCTCAAACATTTGTGTTAAACTACTCATTTGATATATCAGACTTCTAAATGGTTTATATTTACGTTTATATTGAGGTTGCTTAATGTAAGTCATAATCTTGCTGTGCTGTGAATTTTCTTCTCCCTCATTACACAGTATTAGGGACAGTTGTTCAGCTTAGAGACCCTAATGTGTAAATTTTTGAGATATTTCTCAATATAGTTTTTCTGTTTTCTGATCTAGGATGTAACAGGGTGATTAATTCCAAAATCCAGTGAGTGGCAGTGGCACAGGGGTTCTCGACTGGGTAAACTAAATGAATCAGCAGGTTGGGGGAAAATTACAATTTCCTTTCTTTTCTGATTTCTATGTGTATTGAGAAATACTTTCAACAGAAGCAGAAACATCACCTGAATGGTGACCACAAAAAAACTCCAAACCGAACAACCCCTAGAATTTAGAGAACTTAACACATCAGAGAATGCTTATCTTTTGTATATGGCAATTTAAAGTTTAACACTGGTGTAAATTTATGCCTTTAGTGTGCATCTTCTCTTTGGCTTCTATTTCAGGTCTCTTGGTGGACATAACCAGTGATTTCCGCTATGTCTTCTACACCTCCAGCTTCTTCCTGATCTCCTCTGCATTATTCATGGGGCTCAGCTTCTGTGCTCTGGATAAAAAAACAAAACTGAGAGAGGCTTCCAAAGGACCTTTGAGTAATCCCTCCAGATACCCTTACAGCGAAACACCAAGCGATCCACAGGCTGAAAGCCAACCCCCTCCAGCAGTCGTGTACGTCACCAGCATATGAAAATAGAGTAAAGAAGGGAAGAAAAGAGCAACGCAATGATGTGGTCTGGACAAAGCTACCCATGGCCCAGCACTGATGGCAGATGGGAAAAAAAAATCATCTGCTTTCCACTGCTGTCATCTTCCTTCTGCACTTCTACTCCCAGGGGCCGTGTCAGGCTCCAAGAGAAGGATCCAGACCATGGGATGAACCCCGAACCCAGCACCAGCCAAGGAGATGAAGGACAGAGAGATCTGTGCTCTCCTAAAGCAAACCATGGGACAACAGCCACGGAAGGAGACAAAAAGCTGTGTCAGTTCAGCTGGGTTAAGTCACTGCCTGTAAGAAATTTAAGGAATTTCACATGCCTGTTTCAGTTGGAAGTGCTGGACAATATGGATTAATGGCTATGCACAAGGGTAGTCCTTTCACTTGTAATTTTGGTGCACAAGTATCCTGGTTGCTTCCCATGCTGCAGGTGGCAAGACAAACACTTTCTACAGGAGGAGTGGGATTATTCCCCACATTTCTAAATATTATCTGAAAGCAGCTGCGCGGGTTGCAGAACTCAGACAAGTCTCTAGTAAGATCAATTATTTTCTCCTACAAGGTATATACACGAGTTCTTCATGCCAAAGGCAGTTTCAAAGCCTGAAAGGTTCAATTCCAGAGCATCAAAAAGAAAAAAGAAAAAACACCAAAACTTGGAGTGCCTGCTTTGTATAACTAGTGATATCTCAAGTGCTGCTTGATATATCATAAAAGAGGATTCATGGCTTGTGTAAACACACTTCAGCATTGCCTGGAACCCATCTGGGGGGGGAGAGCAAAGGTGCTACCATACCTAAGAATAAGTGTTTGCCTCCTTGTACAGGGTCAAATTCAAAGCAACTGTGGATATGAATTCAACTCTTTAGTCTTAGATTGTCAGACTTAATTGCACCAGCATGCTCATTATAGAGAACTTTGTACAAGCGTAACTTATATTTCCTGTAAGCACAAGCAAAACTTACAAAGAAATCTGTGGGGGAAGGTATACTGAGGAAAGCCAGTGTTGCTAACTTTCTTTTCCTTACAGCCTTGACTGCAAGTGGCTTTTCCTGCTCCATTCCCAGGAGTTTGGCTTCTCACTGCTCAGGTGGTGGCTGCATCAGCCTCAGCATCAGCTGGAGGTGCAAACTGTTCATAATCTGTATAGTTCCTGATCCAACAGATGCAGGTAAGAGCTCACGGAACACAGCAAGTGAAAATTACTCAACACGTTAAGAGCCATCAGAAAGATGGGAGCATAAAATGGGAGTGAAACGGAAGAAGGAACAGCTGTCAACTGAAGTACAGTGCTTACCCTGAGACCTGTGATATCAAACTCAACTGCAGTGCCCTCTCTAAGAGCTGCCATGACTGATTCCTACCGACAAACCCACAGTTTTCATTACAGCTCCCCAGATCAAACAAGCCAACCAACCAAAAATCTGAGTGAAACCACTGGAAAACTGACCCCAAGATCTTCAGAGGCTACAGTGGCTTCACAGCCGGCCTTACATGGAGGAGGTATCAGCCCTTCAGAAGGATTCCTGCTTCTACAGCTCAGTATCTCCGCTCTAGGATTATGGAGCCAGTAGACTTTGCATTTCTTGATCAAACCCATACTTAAATAAGATAATTAGTAGGAGATATCCATATCTCATCTCTCATCAAGTGTGTTTATTAACTTATGTAATGCTTACGTGGTCCATAACTACGAAGTAAACAGGGACTGGCGCTTCTCAGCTTGCCAAAACAGACTGTTGTACATTCCTAGGAAAATGATGGGGCTTTCTCCCTGCCAAAAAACAATGAAGAAGGATCAAGTCCCAAATCTCTTCTAGCTATTGCAAATAAAGAGCTAAGCAGCTGAACAGATTGACATCTTTTCTGTGTGTAATTCTTAAATTGTAAATTCTCTTCACCTTTCTACATTCCCTTTCTGTTTTCTTACAGAAATATGGGGTTATATGGACCCAAATCCTCCCCCCACCACAAACGTCCTATGCAAAATAGGTAAGATATGGTGAAAGCTACGACCCATCAAAATTTAGCACAGGAAAACAAAGGTTAGTTGAAGGAGCAAGGGAATGCAGCTCCTGCTTGGAGCAACTGCTCTACCTGCAATTCTTTATCTCTGGATGGCTCATGAGAAAGGACATGTACAGTCTGTGCTTCCTTGAAAGGGAGGACAAAATAACAGGTACTCCCAAAGTGAAGCTGACACAGAGATCAGCTCCTCCTACCCCCACACCAAAGAAAACTGGTTTGACTATTTCTTAGCTGTGCACAGAAATGCAAGGATGGAAAGTCAGGGGAGTGCTTGCTAGAAATGCTTTTTGATACTCCCAGACTCATCACTGGGGTCACTGGGGCTTATTCGCAGAGCCAGAGAGGTGTTTCTGGTAAGAAGAGCAATAAATTCGTAAATCCATCATTTTAACGTTTCTCAGCTTGTTGACTACAACCTTTCTAACAGCCCTACAGAACTTAAGCTACCTGAAAACAGGGTTGTCACCCCTGGTTACCTTCCACAGACCTTTTAGAAGTAATCTACAACCCCCAGGTTGGAACCAAATCCTGCACAGAGAAGAGGTAGCTCTTTAGGCTGTGTTTCCACAGGTGAATTAAGATGTCTGAGCTGCCATAGCAGAGAAAACAAAAGTGCGAGGTGCATCTTTCCTTGCTGAAATGAAACATTCACCAGGAAGTTCACACTGAAATACTGCCAGATGGCAATCCTTAAAAGCCTTAAATACTCTGCCAATGTAATATGTGGAAAATATTAATATTTGCATTTAATGTGGATATTATTTATTTATATTTAATATCAATAAACCCCAAATAAAAGTCACAGTAAACTTACACACTTTAAAAAAACCTCAGAATTGCAGAATCACTTGACTTAAGATCTTGGCTTGCTGTTTGCAGACCTGGCTCGTAGCGGTAAGAAAATAAAAAACTAATAGAAATGAAAATTCCCTGAATTCTGCCTTTGGTGTGCTATCTACCCAGGCTATACTAGTCCACACTGTGCAAACTACTCCAGCAAACAGCAAGTGCTTGGAGCATTCAGACCATTAAATTATACAGCCAATACTGGGTGAGTAAATGCAGTACTTATAAAGAGAAGTAATAGGATTTTTGCTCTTTACACACAGTTCCCCCTCCATTAGTCAATCCCAGTATTGCTCTGTTTGTGTTGACTGACTCCCCTGTGTTTGCTTTCTCTGCTCCTGCTTTCTCACATTACTCATTCACTTTCTACTTAATGACAGATGTGGCTTTAAAGTATGTCAACACTTACCACTTACAAAGGCACACATTAGAAGAGATTTGTTACTAGAGCAGCAAAACATTCTAACATAGACATAGTCCGTAGCACCTTTGCTGATAATTTTCATACATATATATATATACACAAATATATATATGTATATATACACATAAATAGGTACTGACTTCAGAGGATAATTATGCTAAAAGCTGAAGTTGCCAGCACAGGCCTGGTTTAACCTTTTGTATCAGGTACAAATAAATAATTTCACTTTCCCTGTCTTCCCATGCTGTTACTACGTTAAAATATTTAGCATAGCTGCATTCAGTGCAGCTTCTTTGCCCATCCTTCTACAGAATGTGGTCACGGGCAGGTATTTTGTGCCCCCAGCTGTGTGGTAGGAGAGGTTTCTCAGCCCAGCACTCTTGTCACTGGTGCCATGAGTTTGGTGGGTCGGCGCACGTTCGGTTTGCTGTATGTGAAAATCAATTGCTCTTGAGATAACAAAAAAAGACAACACGTACTGTACTCACAGCCTGTTCCCTCCTTATCCACAGAAGAACCTCTGTGCATATAATTGCTTCAATAAAAGCAATGCAAATTTCTGAAAGTCCAACTCCCTGCACCCCCCCCCCCAAGTTTATGATGTTTATGAACTCTTACCATATATATTTACATGAATCACATCTGAACCCAGTTGCAACAGGTAAAATCCCGGTGGTTCCACTGAACTGTGTTAGTTCAGAACCAGAGAATTGCTCTGCTCTGTGGCCCTTGTAAACCAGGGTGGAATCACCTGCATCGGTGTTAATTCACTCCCTGGCTTTGCTTCTTTTTTTTTTTTTTTTCCAGGTAGTTTATCTCACTGGGCGTGTATTGCACCCTGGTTTTACCTTTCCCCCTCAGCTTCTAATCCTTTTGTCTTTTACAAAAGGAAAAAATAAAAAATCCGTTTTCTTTGTCCTTCTTTAGTCTTGGAGATGCAATCCCATATTTAAACTGGAACGTGCAGCACCCCCACAGCTTACAGGAAGGAGAGTAGGAATGGGATTGAGCAGGAAAACATATAAACATATGAAAAGTCTTTGAGTGATTAACTGGGGAGTGAGGAAGGGTCAGCTCCTTTCCAGAGCAAAGCTTTGCCGTATAACGAAACACAGTGAAACACCACGACACAGGATCATTCATTTTTATATATTTATGTATACATATATATTTGTATACATTATATAGTTTATATGTTATTAATTTATGTCTAGGGGAGGAGGAACCGCGCCCCCCCCACACCTGAGGGGAGCGGACCTGCCCCGCCCGCCCACAAAATGGCGGCCGCCCCGCCCCTCCTGCGGGAGAGGCTCCCGCCGTGCCACGCCCACAAGATGGCGGGCAGCGGAGCTTCCTGGCCGCCCTGGGGCTGCCGGTTTGTCCCCATCCCACGGGACACCCGGCCCCTGAACTGCCCGTGATCGGCACTGCCCGGAGTTCCAGGGGAACGGGGAGCCCATCGAGGTGTCCCACAGGCGGGCCCGCGATGGAGCTGGGGCGGCTGGAGTACCTGCAGGCGCTCGTCACCGAGTTCCAGGTGACGGACAGCCCAGGTAACAAACACCGCTGCTCGCTCGCTCCCCTCACGTTGAGTGTTTCCTCACACAACTGACGCTTCTCCATTGCAGAGGCCAAGGAGCAGGTGCTGGCGAACCTGGCCAACTTCGCCTACGATCCCAAAAACTACGAGTACCTGCGGCAGCTCCAGGTGCTGGATCTGTTCCTGGATATGCTCACCGAGGACAACGAGACCCTGGTGGAGTTTGCCATTGGTAAGGGCTGCCCCGAACACCCTCAGCTGGCACCTGCCTGGCGGGTCAGGGGGCACCAGGCCACACACCTGGTTTGGTGGTTAATCCCCCCGAAAAAATAAATATGCTGATAAAGCCTCGTTTAGTGCAGAATGTGTGGAATAGGGACAGAAATCAGAGGCAGGTATGTCCCCTCCCTTTCCTGATAGAGCTTAATGAAGACACTTTCTGAAAGGAGTTTGGGGTTTTTCCCCCCAGACTGTAAGTAAACACTACCTGATTGACTTTTTACTGAAATCTCTCCTATAGAGAAGCAATAATTAATACATAAATTTTGCCAGGTATATTGTACAGGTCCAGCATTACCGTTCTACTATTGACAGCTGGTCTTCTAGAATACTTACTTCACCTTTTTTAATAAATTCTCTGAGAAACTGCCTTATTGTGATTTTTTTATGGTCTGAACATAAGCTAAGGGGCCAGATCCTGTGAGGGATTCTATGAGATGATAATAAATATACTTGAATTTTAAGGTTTGTGGCTTTGCTCAGAGTTTCAAGTCCAAACATTCTGTGCCTCTTGCCCAACACTGTTATGTCCGTTCTCTGGTTTTCTGAAACACATGCAGTAAACTGCTGGCTTGTATCCTGTTAGGGATAAGCGATCCTGGAATCATTCTGTGGAAGCAGTTATGTGCAGCAGTAACAGTGCCCTCTAATGACACACAAGAGGAGGAATGTGCTGGTGGAAGATCTCTGGAAAGCATCAACAAAACACGGCCTAGGGAGCCGTTAAGAGTTTTCCATCCAAACCTCACAGAAAATCTGGATACTTATTTCTGTTAGGACAAGCTTGAATTTGAATCTTACTGTGACAAAGGCCAGGGTGGGGAGAGCTTGCCTCGTCAGACCCTTCATTCTGCCGTTTCAGGTGGTCTTTGTAACCTGTGCCTGGATAAAACTAACAAAGAGTACATCCTGGAGGCCAACGGGGTGGAACCCATCATCAACTGCCTGTCCAGCCCCAACGAGGAGACCGTGGTGTCGGCTGTCACCACGCTGATGTTCCTCACCACGCCGCAGTCCCGGCACCAGACCACGGCCCTGCCCGTGGTGGAGTGCATGCTCCGCTTCTCCCTCTCGGCCAACAGACGGCTCAGCAACCTGGCAACCCTCTTCCTGGAGGATTACTGCTCCCCCCCGCAGGTGGAGGAGGCCAGGAACCTCAGCAAACACACGGCGGTGGGGATCCCCCTCCCCAAGGACTGAAGCTGTTTGAGAGGGAAACCGCCCTCTGTTCTCACGTTCTGCTCAGCGGGTCAGGAGCGTGTCAAACACATTAAAGAGGGAAGCTGGTCCCACCAGCACTGGGGTTTAGTTAACAAAGGTGATGGTGCAGCACTGCCATGGCAGCTGGGCCGAGCACGCAGCTAAAACTGCCAGCAAATATTTAAAATAAAGCAGGTCATGGCTGTTGGAGAGCAGTTTGCCAAGTGCAGCCCAGCACTCAGCTTGCACAAATAACCCTTCCCAGCAGCAGGGGGTTTTCTGCTTGGGTTATTGAGCAGCTTATATCCCCTCCAGTTCCTGGCTGATTTTGCTGCAGCTCTCCCCTTCAGTGTCAATGACAACTGACACGGAGTGTCATCTCAAATGACTTCAAAATGCCACAGAAATTTATTCCTCCTGCAGAGAAAGAAGGTGTTTTCCTGCCCTGGCAGTTCACCATCTTTCTCCATCCCTGTGGAACTAGTTATGCCACCCTCTCATCGTGGCATAGGCACCTGAGTCACTGCACAGGGCAAGCTGTAACTATTCTTTAAATCAAAAAGTGGAAAGTTGTTTTTCTTTCATTACCATTGGTGAGGAAGGTGAAGATTTTAAAAAAAAAAAAGGCTCACAGCAGTCTGGCTCATGAGAGATGCTGTCTTGTAAAACCTTCTCTTAATAAAACATTAACTTGAATGCTGTGTAATCAGTTCTGTATGAGCTCATAAATATTTCTCTGCAGCATTTGCAGCCTTTGCCCACTCTTACTCAAGCACATGGGCCAGAAATCGAGGCCAGCTTGGTCTCCTTTCATGATCAGCCAATGAGGCAAGAGAAAACCCAAAAGCCAGGGTGGCTAAATACATAAAATTTAGAAGGTTTGGCTGTTGAGCCCAGTGCCCCCTGACAGACACCCACGCTGTGTCTGCTCAAGTTTCAAGAGCTTTCCTTCTTCCTCTTTTTTTCCTCCTCTCCACCCACAGACAGCGCAAACCAAACAGGAGTGAGGTTAAACACACACACAAAAATCCAACCAACCCACAGCTGCTTGTGTTTTACAGTTTCTCTTCTCCAACAGCAAACACCCAAATGCTACAGAGGTGAACTGAGTGCAGAGGAATCTTCCAGAAACCCGGGGACAGCCAGCTCTGTACCAAGTCTGACAGGGGCAGCTCACTAGTCGTTATAACTGACCCCGAGGTGATGGTGCTCCCTGGCTCCTGGGAATGGGTTTCCCTGGCACTGGGAAGGGCACAGCATCCCCTTCCTGCCCTACTGCCTGCGCTTGCTTTCCAGGATGGCCTTCCAGTTGTCCGCCCAGGAGAGCAGGCGCCGGCGCGGGGCCGGCAGCTGGACGTGCCTGTTGTGGCAGCAGGTGAACAGGATGTGCTCCCAGCTCGGGTTCGGTTCTGCGCCTGGGGAGGGAAAAGGGGAAAACTGGAGTCAGCTGGGGGTGACTCCCCGACCAACAGCCGACGAT
>NW_020955655.1:565379-571510 GCF_003031625.1 Empidonax traillii | reverse complement strand
CCTTCCAGTTGTCCGCCCAGGAGAGCAGGCGCCGGCGCGGGGCCGGCAGCTGGACGTGCCTGTTGTGGCAGCAGGTGAACAGGATGTGCTCCCAGCTCGGGTTCGGTTCTGCGCCTGGGGAGGGAAAAGGGGAAAACTGGAGTCAGCTGGGGGTGACTCCCCGACCAACAGCCGACGATGGAAGCGCTGTTCAAACCTTGGATGGTGTCCTTGTCGTCAAACAGCAGGTCAGCAGCTACGACGGTCTTATCTCGGGTCAGAATAATCCTCTCCACAAACTCGGGCCCCAGATGTTTCTCTACCCACTTATACTGCAGAGACAAGGAGTAAGAGAAAATCCAGCTGTAGGCTCGGTTTGCATGTTGCTCGTGCCAGGTCAGCCCTAACGCAGTCATTTTTTTTCCCCTGTAAGCCCACAGCTGTGTCTAGGAATCCCCATGTGGTGACTGGCTACTGCCCAGGACTGATTTAACCTGTGGCAGCCTTCACTCACAGCCTTCACACACAGCTTTCACTGCCCTGGCTGTGCTGAACTGTTGAGTTTGTGAGCAGCACTGGCTGCTTGCCCAGAGCACGTGGATTGTGCCCATCCAAGTCACTCCACTGACCAAAGTCTCCCCTCTCTTCTCGTGCCAGTGGCAAACAGGACTAATTCCAACACCACAGCCTCCTCAGCTCAGCATTGGCCTTTTTTGGGGCAGCTGGGTATCTCAGTCTCCAGATTTAGACAGAAAGTTTTGTTGGTTGAGGATTCTCCAGCGTGGAATCCCCTGGGAATACCCTTTCCTGGTAAGGAACTACACCAGTTCCTTTGCTATCACCTCCTGACAAGCTGGTCCCAGCCCAGCTGCAAGAGCCCAGGGCTCACGTGCTCCACAGTAATTCTGGCAGCCTGTGGCACTCTGAGATTCCCCATCCTGAGCTACTGCTCTGTGCCTGGGCAGCTGTTCCTCGGACAGGGATCGAGGGAAGCCTGGCAGCTGGAGCAGCCACTGCTTTTATAAAGGAATGTCTCCGTCTTGGGTGGTATGAAATAGCAAGACTTTGCAAAAGCACCATTAAACCCAGCAAAACAAATTCTCTCCCACCTTTTCCACAATGCAGTGCTCGTATTTCCGGAGAGGACTCGTGCAAATGAAGACCTGGGTGCTGAAAAGGAAACAGCCTTCATTAGCAGTCAGGGGGGACAGTGTGTAAGGTCATGGAGGAGGGCTGCAGAGTGTCCTTACTCCTGCATGTGGATCATCTCTTTCATAGCTTCAAGGGCTCCTGGAACCGGATCCAACTTCAGGAAGAAGCCAGGCGACTCATAGACACTGGCTACCTTAGCCTGCAAGAGGCAGAGGACAGTCAGCAGTGCCTGTGCTGTGATCCAAGATGTCCCAGCAGTTCTCCAGTTATCCCGTGTGCCACAATCAGCAAAGGGCTCCCTTTGCAGAGGGTGGTGATGCTTCCACCCAGGAGGGGATTATAAAATGTCTCACCTTGTGGGTTCCAGAAAAAGTCCAGCTCAGGCACACAAGAAGTCCCTCCCTGGTGGTTCGTTTGGAGTGAGGAGGCAGAGCTGACCCTGACCTGGATTTGTTTCAGCCCTGACCCACAGCTGGAATCGCTGAGCTCTGACAGAGGGAGAGTTCCCTCCTCACCCCTCCCAGCAGGTCTCTCTGGACTAACTCTTGAGAAAACCAAAGGAACAAGTTGGAGGCTTCTGCTCCTCTGTCACGCTTGGCTGAGATTTGCTGATGACTCAGGAATTTACCAGGGACAGACACATGCACTGCCCAATATCCCTCTTTTCCTCTGGAACAAGCAGGGCAAAGTGGTGACCGTGCCTCTGGCCAGGGCAGCACACCCACACATTTGGGGTGAATCCCTTCAGCAAGTGAGTGTAAACATGAAAGAAACAAGATTAGTGGAGGAGCAATGTTATCCCATCTTGGCTAAAGTACCCAAAAAATGGTACAGAAAGGTATTTAATATAATACAGCACAGTGGCATTTATAACCTCTAAAAGGAAATGCAGTATTTCCAGAGCAATTCCCCTGCCTTTAAGTAGGACTGTCTCTCTAGTCTTCTTTTTTTTTTTTTTTTAAATTTACTGATAAGACATTTTCATACATTTTATTCTTAGAAAATTCATTGGTTTGAATCCAGTTCTGGTTAGTTAATTTAAAGATTGCTCTCTGTTGACTGTTCAGAGTGACCTGTGTTAAATCAGTGTTTCAGAGTAGTCACAGCCCATGGGTTTTCTCCCCCCTTATCACACCCCCATCATGGCAAAGGATCCACAGCAGTGCTGAGGCCGCTTCCAGGATTAAGTTTGACTCTCAGACAGAGAGGTTAAGCTTCCAGTATCTCTTCTACTCTGAGACGCACAAATCTTACCTTCCCTGGAGTCAGACTGTGAACTTCAGAGGTGTCAAAACAGCATTTTTCCACCAGCATTAAAGTCCTACGTTCCCATGCCACTGAACAATTTTGAAAACTTAATTCTGGTTAAGTATTCTTCAAAGGCAGGCTGCAGCCTTTGCTCAGAAATGGTACAAGGCAGTTTTACAGTCCAGCTGATGGTCTCTTTGCTCTGAATCACCAGTGGAACATCAACATAAAACCCACTTCAATTAAGAGGCAATGAGGTGTTGGCATTAAACCAGTCTCCCAGATCCTGAAGCTCACTCAGTTATCATCATCTGCAAATACTCATAAATCAACAGCCAGAAATTTGGAAGCCCTGTCTGATTTCACACGCAAATCAGAGGAGGTTGAGGAGTCTCTGGGTGCAGACGTGGCAATCAGATCTGCCCAGATCTCTGTTTCCATGCAAAGCCTCCCTGATCCCAGCAACAATTCCCTGGAGCTCTTCCCAAGGAGATTGAATTACAGACTCAGGGCTTGTGTCTGAAAGCTCTTTTATCCTACAGCAAGTCACCAGAAACTGGCAAGTTTCCACTACGTCACAAAAAAGTCTGGCTGTGCTGGCAAATGAAATTCGATTTGATGACTCTTAGAATCAAAAGCCATTTCCCTCCCCCCACCAAGAAACAAAAAGTGACTAGAAACTGAAAGTAAAACCATTTTCTTTCCTCATTTTCATGCCATCAGTGCTGAACGTTTCCTTTTAACTTCCATTAGCAAGATAACAACTTGGATGCAAAACTGGAGTGGCTACCTCTATCCCTAAGCTTTCCCGCTGGCACTTAAAAAAACAATTCTAGACACTTAAAAATAATTCTAGAAAATGTTGCCCCTGCTGGAGGTGTTGAATCCTTCTTTGAAACTCTCTGGGGCCATCCTAAACTCCTGGGAGATAAGTCCCTATCAAAATGGCTGCACACACAGGAGGGCAGATAGGCAAGAGCGGTAAAGAAAGTTCTGAACAAAATAAAAATGGATTAATAGTCTTCCTAAATAAAGTGGATTCACAATGTGAAATTAACGATCAAAACAGAAATAAAACCCCAAGCAATGGCTCCAGTTTCAAGGGGCAGCTGCTCAGCACTAACAGAGCATAAACACCCCTCAGTTAGAGGCGATCCATAAATCATCAGCATGGCACTTCCCACCCCCTGGCATGAGGGTATCCCACACCCTGGCAGTTCATGGACGGGCACAGCCGACACCTGCCACGAAGAGCCTGGTGCCCAGCTGATCCCCGGTGTCCTGCTGATCCCCTCCTTTCAGCACTGACAAACTGCAGGCTCAGTTTCCCTGCACGGACAGGAGGCCCCACAGACCCCCCGGCACAGCCTGGAAAATCCATCCTCAGTGTCTGGGCTGCTGGTTCCTGCTGAAGCTTTTCCTGCAGCTGTGGGCGAGGAGGGACCTTCCACAGGGATCCTCTTGCCTCGCAGACACCCTGCACAGCCACGGCAGAACTAACAAGGGCTCTATTTTTAAACTATTTGATGATTTTTACATAAAACCCAAAGGAGCTTCAAATCTTAAAAACTTTACTGTGTTGGCTAAAGCAGCCCAGAGCTCACTTGGAGGAGACAGACACACAGCACAGCTCCATAAAGCTAATTTCCTTAGGAAGCCAGGCTGGTAATGAACAGCAAGATAAGGGCTTTCTATCACTGCAGATCTGCGTGGGACTCAAACCAGTTATCTGGTTATTCCATTGCCACACCTAAGGTCTGGGGAGAAACAGGATGAACATGAACTAAATTAGGAATTGGGAATGCCAGAAATAGAACAAAACACAATTTTCTAGGTAGATCAGATTGTAGACCTTTCAAATAAGGACAAATAAAAATGCAAGACCCCTTTAATTACCTGCAATTTTTTTTGTCCATATATACCTAAATGGGATTCACTTAAGGAATACTCATTTAAACAATAAATCATGTAAAATAATAACCAAATTCATGCCTACTCCCTATATTTACAGGTTCCTAGGTCCAGGAACTTCTCAGCATCAATAGTCATTGATTAGAGCTCGGGCAGTTTGGAGCCTGTGGAAATGCTGACTGGACCCAGCACTCCTATCCATCACCCTGGTGCAGGAGCCTGGAACAGGAGGGAAATCAATGTGAATTGCTATTTCTTAGCAGTAAAAAACCCTACAGGCTCAATACAGGGCCTTAAAATTAGCAATGAACTTCTCAAGGAAAGTGTATGGCACAGCCTGGATCAGCATCCACTGTCTCTGTAAAGAGTCCTCGACTGTCGTGTGGTGACCAGAGGGAAGGGTGAAGGATTCACAGTATTTTTTGTTTTGCCTTGCAAACCTCTCTGATATTCATTCACTCATCAGCAGACATTAAAAATGGCAACAGTTTGCATGGATGTAGGGTGTTGTAGACCTTTCTGCATGCTGCTCCTCATCATCACCTGCCGTGCACTCTGCCTGTCAGGGCACGCAGAGGGAACATGGACACAGGATTTCATGAGCTGTACAAACCCATATATAACATTTATATTTCTTGTCCTGCTGTGGAGCCACATTAACACTCACAGAGCACTCAGGGAGCTTTGGGTAAGTTATTACTCCTGCTGCTCAGCAAGAGCCAGGAACACGAGCAGGGTAAAGAACAAGCTGAACATGGTACAGTGAAGAGTTTTATGACAGAATTGCTCTTTGCCAATTCCTGCACACATTTCCCTGTAAAGGGCTGGTGATCCTCCTGGAAGAAGTCATTAATTATCACTGTAAAAAATAAGGCTGCATGAAATGCAAAATTAAAAATACTGTGAATCCAGGCTTCACCCTTCCCGCTGGTCACCGCAGGATAGTCTAATCAATTGGTGCTCAAAAGTTCCTGGAATTAGGAAAAATATAAATATAGGGAGTAGGCATGAATTTGGTTACTATTTTACATAAACATGATTTATTATTTAAATGAGTATTCTTTAAACGAATCCCATTTAGCCATACATGGACAAAGGAAGTTGTAGGTAACTTAAGGGGCCGTGGCTGTTTAAAAAATACCGACCCGACCCCGACCTTTGCACACCCAGGGTGGGCAGGGAGAGGTTTCCGGGCTGGGTGAGGAGGCTGAGGCTCGCACTCACCTCCAGGTCCTCCCGCAGCTGGCGGTACTGCTCCCGCACCGAGAAGCCCCTGCGCTCCGCCAGCTCCACGCGCGGCTCCGCCGGGAAGCGGGCGCGGAATTCCCGCAGCACCGCGCCCTCGAAGTCGGCCAGGACTCCGTCCATGTCCACGAGCACCCGCAGCGGCCTGGCCGCGCTGCCCATCCCGATCCCAGATCCTGCTTCCCGGCACACGCGAGCGATGCGGGCGGCAGCGCCCCCGGCTCCGGCACACGTGGGATGATCATGCATATGCATGAGCGCTCATTAATATGCATGAGATGGGCGGAGCTGGGGCAACCTCCCCGGGGGCACCCCCGCGTAGGAACAGCGGTGGGATCCGCCAGGAAAAGCGAAGAGCACTCCCCAAAACCCACCCCCGGCACCCCGCAGTGGCCGGGATGTGGCTCCCACAGTCCCAGCAGGAGAAGGGCAGTGGAACAGCAGCAGCAGGGCTTGGCCAAAGCCTCAGCAACCAGAAAGGAGCATTAATAAAGTTCCACTGGGTGTGGGGATTGCCAAGGAAATACAATTTGATTACTTCCCATGCTCTACCGCAGCAGGTACCGCAGCCCAGGGGACACGAGGGATAAGGGAAA